>NC_135646.1:18287500-18587500 GCF_053574225.1 Canis aureus | reverse complement strand
TTTCCTCCTGGGGCTTTCGTTGGTCAAGGTTAATAAGAAAGAAAAACAAAACAAAACAAAAGTCACTTTTGGCCATAGAGGAGAGTAAGCAAGTTCTTATCATTTCCTTTAAATCATGAAACTATGCATTCATTCAACAAGGGTTTGTTGAGCTCTAAGGCCTAGTAACACAAAGGCAAAAAAGACATGGCAAGGTGGTTCCTGCCTTCAGAAAGCACAAAGTCTAAGTGGCTAAAGGATGCGAGGAAGTCACTATTGCAGAGTACATTCCTAGCTCAGGAAAGTCTTCTATTGGAGGGGATTATTATTATTATTTTTAAAGATTTTATTTATTTATTTTAGAGAGGGGGTCAGAGCAGAGGGAGTGTGAGAGAGTGAATTCCAAACAGACTATCTGCTGAGTGTGGAGCCTGATGCGGGGCTCAATTTCATGAGACTGAGATTATGACCTGAGCCAAAATGAAGAGTCCATCACTTAACCAACTGAGCTACTCAGGTGCTGCTGGATGGGATTCTTGCACTGAATGTTCAGTGACAGAGAGGAGCTAACCTGATGAGAAGGGAGGGAACCAGCATTTCAGACAAAGGCAACAATACCTATGCAAGAATGGAGGTGCCAAATAGCACAATGCTTTAGAGGATCGGCAGGTGGTTCCATTTTGTCAGGGTAGGCACAGAAAAGGGTCAAAGAGGTGGGACAAAAAAGTAGAAGGACTTCTTTTAAAAAGGGGGTGGTGGGTGGGCCTCATGTACTAAACCAAGGAGTTTGAACTTGATACTCTAGACAATATTAATAAATAATAAAATCTTTGGAGATTTTAAGTCCCAAAACAATTAAGTTTGAATTTTTGGGACCAGACAGACTAAACTGGGGCAGGAGTAAATTAGGAGGAGGTGGTAACACCGGGATGAGATATGCTATAGGTGAAGTGGGCAGGAGGGGCTAGATGGGAGAAATATTAAGGAGGTGGACTCCATAGGGACTTGATATATAATTGGACATGAGGGAATGAATGACAAGGAGAGAGCTAGGATGACCCTTAGGATTTTGGTTTGGGAGACAGACTGAAATGTCGTGGTCATTTCTGTGAAGTAGAGATTCCAGATGGAGGAGCAGGTTTCCGGAGAAAACTATAGCTCCAAGAAGAGTGACTTGCCTAAGTTAAGTAGCTATTATTAGAAGACACTGGATGAGAATCCATATCTTCTGACCCTACTCACATGCTCTTTCTACTACATAATGTTTTATGAGCTATGAACTCTTTCTAGCACTTTCAGCAAATCATAGAAAAATGTTATAAAGGGATGATGGGATATATCCTTTTAATTGAGGTTTCAAATCAGTAATTTCTAAAGCTATGCTAATTTTTAATGATTACCACTTTACATAAGGTGGAGAGATTTGTACATTGGAAAAGTGGGACCAATTATTACTTGAGTATGATCTCTCTGATAATTTAGCAGGAGCCTTGTAAAATTAAATCGCCTAACTAAATAGGACATCCATCTAGTTGCCTTTGCCCCGAGGTATCTTTAAATAAAACAAACTTTCAGGAATGAATAGAAACATAAAAACTCTCCCCAGAAATCTTAGTGTTGATTTTTTTCCCCCTTCATCTTGAAGGAAGGATAGGTTCTAAAATGAACTGAGATTATGAAAATCCACACCAGGTTTTGACTTCCTCTCTGGCACAATTCCCTTGATTCTGAAGACTCTAATAGCTAATGGATGGGAAGATTTTCATATCCTAAATTCATAGTCCTTTTCTCCAGAGGAGAAGTTTTAGTATTTCCTATTCTTAGAAAAATGAGACAAATTGTTTATTCCCAAGAGACTTCTTGGGACAATAGGATACTTTCTTTTTAAAAGTAGCTTTTATACACATTACCTTTGAAACTAGTCATCTCTGTCTTATGTTTCAGTAATTCAAACAAAGTATTATATTCATTTTTAGTAGGCACACCAGAGACAAACCCATTTACTATAAATGTGTTGAGTTAATGAATAATTATTTACTTTTAAAAATCTGTAATCCTAAGTAGTGAAAAGAACACTACTTATTTATCAACTTATCAAAACTATTTCTTTAGTGTCCACTGTGTCTCCAGCTCTGTTGTATTACTTTAAGGAGTACTAGAAAAATACATGAAATAGTCTCTGATTTTCAAAAATGATCTTACCCATTCTTGGAAAGGATGGGGAAAAACACACTCTCATATCCTGCAGATGGAAATATAAATTGTTAAAAAAAAGAAAAAATATATATAAATTGTTACAACCTTATCTTGGAGGGCAGTTTAACAATAAACATTAAAATACCTTAAACTATGCATCTCTTTGATCAAGCAATTTCTCTTCTATAAATTTATTCTAAGAAGTAAGAACAAAACATTAGCTAGGATATTGTGGGATGATGGCAAATACTTGGAAATTCCCTAAATGTCCAGGAATCAGATTAAGAAAATGATGATGTCTAGAAGAATGGTTTTTGATATGAAAAGATATGTACATGTTTATAAAAAAATTACAAACATGCACAATATGAATTCATGAAAAAACATATTACATAGGAAAAATATAGAAGAGAATACAACAAGAAAGCAAACATATTTATTGCAGAGTGGCATGATTGTGGTGCTTTCTGTTATTTCTTTATCTTTTAAGATTTTGTATTCTGTAATTGGCAATTAAAATGAATGAACCAAGTTAATATTTACGAAGATAAAGAAACCTTTAAAAATGTTGAGGAAAATAACACACAGAGTATATATTATTTAATAGAAAATAAAGTTGATTTTATTTAAAAAAGGATCTCTGCATTCAAGAAACTGTTGGTGAGGCAAGAACATACAAAATAACCAGAGAACAACAATTCTAATACAGACTGTAAATACATCTAGTTATTCTCACCCTGAGGTATCTTTAAATACAGTAGGAATTAAGTGAAGAGAAAAATTGAGTGGGGTTGAAGCATGTTGAGATGACTTCATCGAAGAAGTGAGATTTAGTTGACACTTGGAATCTGAATGCCAAGGGGAGAAACAGCGTTGGGGCAATAATATAAAGTGAGGTAAGGGCCTCCCATGCCCCATACTGGACACACATGACCCCTCCCAGTTGAACATTAACAACTGCAGAACACTTGATCTTTGCCTATAAAAGCATGTCTATTTCTTTCTCACAAGTGGGATTTACATGTCCTATGTAATATAAATGTGTAGTAAATAGAATATTACACATCCTTTGTAATTTGAATGTGATATTAGGTGTTTTTTAATAAGTAGCCCTTTTGGGAGGCATGTTACCTGCAAAATTTGTGGAGCTGGACATTTCCAGATATTTCTTTAGAACAAACACCAGCTATTATGCAAGAACAGTTACCACAACCTTCACTCTTACGAATATTCTGACGTCCACAATCAGACCACTTAAGAATTCAACCAATCAGAACTCAGCAATCCTGATTCAGCACATGTTACAGAGTGCTACTTTTAAACCAGCTATCTAGCTCAATAACTAAATTAGTAGTAGTAATATTAGCTACACACTCATTGAAAGAGTGAGTGACTTTGATATTTAGTGCTTAATAAGAAACTGTAAAGGTTATGCCCATCTCGAAAATGTCTGCAATGGTAAAATACAGGGCAGAACATGAACTTCCATCAAGTATCTCTTTAGTGTGGGCTGTCACCCGGTCTAGAGTTGCCACTGTAAACAGGGAAAAACATTCCAGATGGGAGGATGGTTAGGGCAGGAGGAGGGGACAGTTCAGTCCATGACAGCTGCCCAGTAAATATTTGTTGAATTGAAGGAACTCTATCCAAGGTGAGAAATCAAGGCTGAAGAAGAAAAGAAATACACAGGCACCTGGTGACCACAGTCTGGAAACATAGTAATTAAGGACTGGGGGAGGGGGAGAGTGGGAACACAAATACACCTATAGTTATATATTTTACATATAATAAATAGTTTACGGATATCACATATGATGTGTTGAACTATACTGCAGGATATATATTGTTCCTTATCAGCAATATATAATTCAATTCACTGTGCAAAGTTGCAATGAACATGGTATATTAGTGCAGTCTTTCCATTGGTGGTGACCCAGGATAAGGAGAAAATCAATGTTTTTTTTTTTTTAATCAGCATTAGATGTACGAGACAACCTTTTAAAATAGAGCACCTCTTTTAAAATTTGCATCAACTTTGAAAGTTAAAGAACCGCTAGCTCCAAGGTAAAAGTTGTTTAGTCCCCCACTGCACTATTTATCACCATTCTACAAAATGAATTCTATCACCCAAGGTGCAAGACTGATGAGGAAATAAAAATACGGCCAACACAAGACTAGTGTCCTCAAAATAGCATTCTCCCCATCTTTGTTTTGCCAGCACTGCCTAGGCCCTGCGAATACGGTGGAGGGAACGTACGAGATGCGTATCCATCTGTTATTCTCTACTTCAGATGATTTGTGTCTCACGTTTTCTTTGAGTAAATGTGCATCTTTAGCATACCCTAGAAGAAGTAAATGAGAGTGTTTAATCTGTAAAAAGGTAAAATATTATTTAGGTTTGCAAACTTCATGGTCAAAATGTATACATGCAACGTATAGACAAAATGTGCTTTTTGAAACAGATGTTTTACCAAAAACAATTTTATTTTTACCAAAAACAATTCCTTTATGGGATTGATGATTGAGTTAAGAAATGGCTGTCTCTCTTTGTTGCCTCATGGTCATATCTGCATGATTTTCTGAACTGCTTGAGAAAAATCATTTGAAAAAATACATCATGGAAAAACAAAGTTAACAGATGAAAAACTGGTCACTGGTTATATACTTTGAGAGAAGGCTATGCCAAAGAACATGACATCACCTAAAGTGTTGTCACTGAGTCCCGTAAGTCATGCTCTTCAAATGTCCCTAAATGTCCCTTTTCACTGTTCTCTCTGCTACTACACCTCTCAAGATCTTCAGCATCTCAAAACTACCATTTTGCAAAAATCTGTGAAGTTGTTCCCACTAGCCTCTCTTCTCCCTTTGAAACACCCTGCATAATACTTCTAACCAATCTCTGGTACTACCGGGACCACTTTCACTGTGTCATTTTTTTCTGCTAAAAACAAACCAAAAAAATTTACAATCTTTATTTTGAAAGACTGTACATCACTAAACATCAGGTACAGTATGATCCTGACTCTGTTGAAAACAAAAAAACTCACCCCCATATTATACATATATATGTATATAATATATATATTCATTGTTTAATTTTTTCTTTCTTCTTTCTTCTTTCTTTCTTTCTTTTTTTCTTTCTTTCTTTCTTTCCTTCTTTCCTTCTTTCGTGAGAGAGAGCGAAAGATAGAGAGCTGGCAAGAGTGGGTGGGTGGGTAGGGTAAGACAGAGGGAAAGGCAGAGAAAGAATCCCAAGCAGGCTCCACCCCCAGCATGGAGCATGACTTGGGACTAGATCTCACAACCCTGAGATCATGACCTGAGCTGAAATCAAGAATGGGACCCTTAACCTACTGAGCTACCCAGGTGCCAGCATTATTTAGTTTTCTATTGTTGCTATAACAAATTACCATAAACTTAGTTGCTTAAAACAACACAGAGTTATAGTTATTATCTTACAGTTCCGGAGGTCGGAAGTCCAAAATCGGTTTCACCTGGCTAACATTGAGGTGTTAACAGAGCTGCATTTCTTTTGGAAGTTCTGTGAAGAATCCGTTTCTTAGCCTTTTCTAGCTTCTAGAAGCTGCCTGTATTTATTGGCTCATGGCCCCATTCTCCATCTTCAAAGCCTGTAGCATAGAATCTTCTAGTCTCTCTCTCTCTCTAACTTTGATCCTCCTGCCTCCCTCTCATATGCACCATTGTAATTAACTTGGGCCCAACCAAATTATTCAGAATAATCTTTCCATCTTAAGAGTCTTAATTTTATTTATTTGAGTTCTCTCTCTTTTTTCCTTGATGAGTCTGGCTAAAGGTTTCTCAATTTTTTTTAACCTTTTCAAAGAACCATATCCTGGTTTCATTGAAATTTTCAATTTTTTAAGCCTTTATTTCATTTATTTCTACTCTAATCTTTATTTTTTTTTCCTTCCTTCTGCTGGCTTTGGGCTTTATTTGTTCTTTTTCTAGTTAGGTATAAGGTTAGGCTGTTTATTTCAAGATCCCTAATTACATCTGCAAAATCCCTTTTGCTGTGTAAAGCAACATATCCACAGGTTTTAGGAATTAGGACATGGATCTTTTGAGGGGAGGAGCATTATGATGTCTGCCACACTCATACATAGATACACATAAATTTGCATCAAAACAAAGTAGACAAAAATATTAATAGGTTCATTATCTCTAGATTAACACTTCAGGTGATTTTAATTTTTTCCTTCTTTGTGTTTAATCAATATTCCCACTTTCCAAATGATCTTGCATTGCTTTTTTATTCATAGAGTGACAATGAAAAAGATTAATGGCTTTATAGAGGACATTTGCTATTATCTCTGCCTTGTCCTCTTTTTCTAGAGACAGTATGTTTCTTTTGGAGCTGCACCTCCTAACCCAGCCTCCACCTTAACCAGGTGCTTCTAAGGACAGCTGGAAATCATGGTACCTCTTTACTGGTTACAGATGAGAGCATGTGATCCACACTAGGATAACTAGAGACATTCCCAGCATTTCTTTCTTTCCTTCGAGTAGGATTGGGGCGGGGGTGAGGGGAAGCAATTCTTCTCTAATGAGGCACTCAGGAAAAGGCAAACCAGAAAATGTTGGTGACTATGGTTCTAATATCATAGGAAACATGAGAGCAAAGCAGAGATGAGGAAAACAGGGAGAATCCCAGTGGTATTTGCATGCTTGGTTGGAGTTGTTCCAGGAACTGCTAGCTTATATTCTCTCCTTCCCTAGGTTTGGATATATAAACGGATAGATTCCTCTTTCTGCCAAAACGGCCTGTTACTATCATTTGCAACAAGAGGTCAAAATAGGCATGTTTTTAAGCCCATAACTTGTTACTGTCTCAAATTAGCTCCTAAGATTGCCTTCAAAGCTATTCACCACCCCCTCCTTCTCTGCCCACACTTCTCAACTTCGTTAGACTTTGGCTGGACTTCTCATCTTTCCTTGCTCACTTAATGGCCTTTGCTTTTGTGGCTTTACTCTTGTGCTCCTGGTCTGGACTGTCCTCACCTCCTCGCTCTGCCCATCCAAATCCTGTCCAATCTTTCCAGCCACCTCTAGGACACTCCATGAAATACTCACCAAATCAACCAGAGAAATCTTCCTTCTCCAGATGTTTATTAAATGCAAGTTCTGCACCATGCATTCAATACCTACATCTGCTTTTTATGGTTTGATAAACCCCACAAGGACAAGAACCCTACCATGTTTTACAGATTGTGCTCATAGAACTCATTGTTCATTTTGATTGAGTAAATTACATGTTAAGTCAAAGCTCTGAAATATTAAGGATAGTCCTTCTGGGATGAAAGCATAAGGCATTGTGAATATTTATAAGTTAGAAATGGCCTGGTACACTGGAAGACAGTTTCATGATACTAAATTGTCATCCTTATGTTGCATGTTTTCTCATCATTTCCACTGAGATAATTTAAGAATGGGAAGTAAGACCTGATGGGAAAAGATGAAGAAGCCAGAATCATTTAGCTGTGAGGGAAAAAAAATAGAAATGAACCTAACAATAATCTTAATATTTGTGAAAATTTGCTATACAGAAGAAGGGTTCTTCCTCCCTAGGAAGTGAGATTGAGTTAAGGAATGAGCATATAACCACAGGATGAAATTTAGGTATTCCTAGATAGATTTATCACCATAAGAGTATCAAGCAATTAAATGAATTCTGAACTTTGTATAATGTAGTTTTATGATAGTTCTGAAAAAAACTATGGGAGGAAAATGGCTTAAGGGTTATTTTGCCTAAAGGCAAGAATCTGAGTAAAATGACCACAAAAAAACTAACTGTAAGGATCTAGTTTATAAAACTTTAATCTTATACACAGGAGGGAAAAAATTGAATGACATTGAAATGTTACATCTATGTATGCAGATGATTTTGTTGTTTTCTCCATGAAAAGAGAATGTATTGTTCCAAATATATTCAGGGATAAGTTAAAAACTTTGCCCAATCTCTTCAGCTGCTTTCTTCCAAATTTCTGCCTTTTTTGCCTCAAGTGTAAGTGTAAATTTTAAGTCCAAATCAGGTATTAGAAAACATTTGATAGCATTATCTTTCTTTCTTTCTTTTTTTTTTTTTTAAGATTTTATTCATTTGAGAGAGAGTGCACGAGTGAGCATGAATAGAGGGAGGGGCAGAGGGAGAAGCAGACTCCTTGTTACCAGGGAGCCCATCGTGGGGCTCAATCCCAGGACCCCGGGATCACAACCTGAGACCAAGGCAGATGCTTAACAGATTGGGCCACCCAGGCACTCCCTTGGCAGTGTTTACCTGGGCCATGACACCTTTCTCACAATAATTCCAACATAAGCATGAAATAGTACAATTCTATGTAGTCCTGCCCATCAGGACCAGTAGAATACCAATAATATATCTATAACCAGGCTAAAAAGTGATTCCAGGGGAGGGAGGAGTGAGTAGGTGGAGCAAAGGGCATTTTTAGGGCAGTAATACTCTTCTATATGATACTATAATGGTGGGTTAGGTGTCACTATACATTTGCCAAAACCCATGGGATATTTACAAAGATTGATCCCTAATAGAAACTATGGACTTTAGTTAACAATAATGTCTCAATATTGCCTCATCAGTTGTAACAAACATACTACACTAATGCAAGATATTAATCATAGGGAGATTGGTGGGGGGGGGGGAACAGGGCATGGGAGGTGGTAAAGGGAAATGTATAGGAATCCTGTAGTTTCCTTTCAAATTCTCTGTAAACCTAAAACTGCCCGCCAAAATAGCCTAATTTTGGGGTGCCTGTGTGGCAGTCCGTTAGGCATCTGACTCTTGGTTTCAGTTTGGGTTGTGATCTCAAGGCCATGAGATTAAACCCCACATTGGGCTCCTGCCCTCATCCCTGAGTCTGCTTGAGATTCTCTCTTTCCTTCTCCCTCTGCCTCTCCACCCAGTCTCTCTCTAAAATAAATAAATAAATAAATCTTTTTTAAAAGCCTAATCTTAAAAAAGTGATTCCAAACACCTGCGTTAATCCTTAGAGAAAGTGTAAAATAGCTATAGTTCTATCTTTTGTTGAGAATATTATACATAACCAATATCTATATGTGATAAATTGCCTCCCCAACTTTTAAATACCCAGGAAAATCCTGTTGCTTTAATGATCAGAGTCTCATTAAAAATAAGTTAAATTTAGGGGATCCCTGGGTGGCTCAGCGGTTTAGTGCCTGCCTTTGGTCCAGGGTGTGATCCTGGGGTCCCGGGATCAAGTCCCACATCGGGCTCCCTGCATGGAGCCTGCTTCTCCCTCTGCCTGTGTCTCTGCCTCTCTCTCTCAGTCTGTGTCTCTCATGAATAAATAAATAAAATATTAAAAAATAAATAAATAAAAACCAAAATTCAACTGAATAAATTTGAAGATCTAATTGGTTTAAAAAAAAATAAGTTAAATTTAAAGCCATGAACATTTATGTGTGTGTGTGTGGTTTTGCTTACACACTATGAACCAGAATTAGAGAGAACCTGATTGTCCTCCATAAGAAACTGAAAGTTTTTTTGACAAAATTTCCCCTTTTCTTTTCTACCTAAGCAATAATCCCATATCCATTTCAACTTTAATTTTGGATGATGGGGGAGGAAGCCACATTAGCATCAAGTTTTGCCCATCATGGATCAAAAGTAGTAAATATTTTCATTCACTGTTCTTGTCATTACACTATATTTTAAAACCTGAACAAATAATGGGGATACCAGTCCTCTAGAAAGAATGAGTCTTTTCAAAACTCCTTCCTTTATGGACTTTACAGACTAGTGCACAATTTGGACACTGTTGTTGAAGGCAAATAGAAGGGTCCTATGGGAACACATAAGAGGGCATATGCTCAGGGAATGAACGTTGTCTGTGAGCACAGGGGATGAATGAACAAGAATGGAATGGCTGAATGAAACAATGAGGAGGTTTGAGCAATGATACAGGACTACATATTCAAATTGCACACCAGGCCACTAAATGCTTCATATGTATTTCAAGATCACGTACTCAAATGGACACGTATAGTTCTTATGTGTGGTTCACCACAGTTTCTAAAGAATATCAGTTGTTGGTGAAAGGGACCATTACCTCTTTTCAGTAAAGAGGTGTATCTTCCATTTTATACTTTTTTAGTATCTGTATTCAGTTTTCTGGCTATGAATCTCAATCCTCAAACTCTCATGTGCAAAAAATACCACATTTCTTTGTTTTTTTGAATTAATTTTGACTCAGAGTCTCCCCTTCCACAGTGTAGGCAAGAAATTCAACCTCAGTCATTCCTAGGGCTCTTCTCCCTGGTGCTCCCCATCCTTTGCCAAGGAAATATGGAGGCTTCACAGACCCTCACAGTCCCGGGGAGGTCCCTTCTCTCATCCCCCCACTCTACATTCCACAGAGCAGCTCACTGCCTCAGTTCTCAGAGTCTCTCAGACCCATGCCTCTTGCTGTTCTCATTCAACCCTTGGGTACAGGCATCTTTGGTGAGCTAGAAATATTTGGCAACTTCTTCAGGGAAGGGAGGGCAGGAAAACAAGGATGCAGAGAAATCTCTAATTTTCTTCAAGGCACAACCTTTTCCCTCACAGGCAGACTCAGTTCTCTTTTCCCTCCAGGGAATCCAACATAGATTTCTGGAGGGGGGAGTGGGGGGTAGTTTAGACATTTGGAAATAAAACCAAGTAGGGAAGTATCATGCAGGCAACTTCTGCTTTCCTCCTTATGACATATTTAATACTCCCCCGAGGCAAGAAGCATGTGGCCTACTACCTTCCTGAATTTAGGATGAGAAAGAGGAAAATACACGAGGAAGCCATAAATACATATCTCCAAAGTCTCATCCTCCCACATAGTCAGATTGCCCAAGCTTGCTTAGCTGAATGAGAATCCTTTGTCTGAAGCCTTAATGCAAAAGGATCAGCTACATGATATCTACTCTCTTCCACAAATTCAGTTGAAATTCTGATGAGAAAGAAAAGTCAGAGATCAGAGAGGTAAGGAAAATGGACACATGGTATTATTTCCATAGTTGACATTTATTAATATAAGATTAATTCCAGTTTGTAAAATTTCAAAGTATGAGCACCAATAATATGGATTAATTGATAAAGTTAGAAAACTTCAGTAGTGACTTTGTCCTTTGAGAGCCTGATTCTCCCATAAAAAAAAAAAAAAATGTTGATGAGAGGGGCACCTGGCTGGTTCAATCCATGGAACATGAGACTCTTGATCTCAGGGTTGTGAGTTCGAGCCCCACGTTAGGTGTAGAGATTACATAAACATAAAATCTTAAAAAAAATGTTGACAGGAATGTAATAAGGACAGTTAATTATATCATAAGAAGAATCACTAGGTGATTTGTAGTTAATCCTCTCACATGTATTTGTGTTTAACTCATCCACTGATTTTTTTTCCTTCTAAAATAATTTGGTAAAGAGTGAGGCAAGTCACTACCAGTAGTTTCTTCAATGATATATTTGCAACCTCTGTAATAACCTTTGCTGTGTAATTACTGTTTTTTTTTCCTAGAAGTATAGAAATCAACAAAGAGAAACATAGGGAGTTTCCATTTTGTCTGGAGATTTCCTATTCTCTGTTCCCCTGCTCCAATTTTGGATACACTTATGCATGTGATAGCAATGCTAAGTAAAAGTTATAATTAGAATATCATGGTAATGTAGGATGAGATACATCTTTGCTGTTACCACAACAAATAATGGGAAACCACAAGGCCTCTTATGCATTTTTTTTTATTGAAGGGCTGTCCATGTAGAACATTTGTCAAAACTCTAAGTGAAAGATTTTTTGTCCCAAATATTTTTACCATATTTCCTATTTATGTTTTATGCCTCTATTTGTATAACAAAAACCTTCTTTCCTTTAAGATTTATCCAAAGGGAACATGACCTTTAATTGAATATCAGTGCTTGTTTGAACTGTTCCTCAATTAGATCATATTTTCTTAAACTTCTTCTAGAGGAGAAGATACGTACATCTGCCACCAATTACCCACGTCTATATATCATGGTTCACAGAATCAAGACATTAAAACTGCATACAGGGAAGACCAACAACAAAAAAAAGTTAGTAGCTCTTGGTGTAATGTGAGGATGTGTGCCTGATTCTTTCTTTAAGGCTCCAGAAAGGGGGAGAAAAATCTTTTTCCTCCAGCATTCCCAAAGCAGCATAGCAATTGAAGAACAGATCATCTACATGTAAATTTTTTTTTTAATCACATAGAAATGTGTACTCTTAGAGTGTCATATAGAACAAAGAATTATCATAGATGATTTCCTTCCAGATTTTTGGCTTGCCTAACCTCTCATTCTAATCCATGTTTATCACGTAGACCTGGACATTCATTCCTTCAAAAAAAACTTTTGTGAGGTTTTACTATGTGTCAGCTATACTCCTAGAAACATAAGATCAAAGGCAGGCTAGGACTGAAAAGCTAAATTATCTCTGAAGATCAGCATTGGAGCTTAGCCCTAGTGAACAGCTTGGCTAGAAGGGTGGGGGTTGGGGGACTCAGAGCACTGGACTGACCAAGCACTGGACATAGAGTGGGTGCTTTGAAGATGTGGTTAGCCAAGGCAATGGGAAGCTGTCCAGTCAATCTGAGAGCAACATCCATGAGTCATGTCAGAGCAACGAGTGGAACCCCAGGCAGGTGGTCAGCAATAGGAGGCCTGGAATTGGGTAGCACTGCCCTTGCTATGGGTCTAGGGTTCACAGGTTCTGGTTTCCGGAAGGACAAGAGCAAGGTGGATCCCAGAGTTAGAACAAGTAGAATAGTAGGAACTACAACATATACCATTTCTTGCTCCCTAAAAGCATCCCCATTTGGTTGGCTATGCTATCCAATTCTAATGTGAGACATATTAAAGGATATCTGTTGGGACGCCTGGGTGGCTCAGCGGTTGAGCATGTGCCTTTGGCCCAAGGTGTGATCCTGGAGTCCCAGAATCGAGTCCCACGTGGGGCTCCCTGCATGGAGCCTGCTTCTCCCTCTGCCTATGTCTCTGCCTCTTTCTCTGTCTCTCATGAATAAATAAATAAAATATTTTTTTAAAAAAATAAAGGATATCTGTTGGGAGTAAGGGGCACGTTTTTGGGAAATATTTTGTTTTCCTGAGAAATAGAGAAAAGTATTGCTGGCAAGAACCCGTTCTTTTCTTTTTGTTTTCCAGCCTTGAAGATAAGTATGCTGCATGCTGCATCAGTACATAGTGATCAGAGGCAATGCTAAGGATGGTGGAGAAAAGAGAATATGGCTAGGTCTTTGATACCGTGCAGCCACAATCCTAGCCCTGGATGCCACACTTCCAGACTTCTTGTAATTAAAAACAAAATAAGGGGTAGGGGTAGGGATTTAGCTATTGAAGTAAGAGAAAGAGATGGTAGCTATACAGGGAGCTACGTCAAAACTCAGTGATAACAACAAGGGGATATATCCAGACAGAGCATAACCAGCAGAAGGCTGGTTTCAGGCTTTAAGAAGCCAGAAAACAGGACTGAACTCAGAGTCTGGAGAGGACAAGGGATCTAAGGGATGGCATGGAGAATTTGGGGATCAGAGAAGACAGAGAAGTGTCAAAGTCTTATCTTTCATTGTCGGATTTTTCTTAAAACTTCACCCCATTGTTTAAAAGCATCAAGATAATGTCTCTCATCATATAAGCCAAAGAAGTAAACACTATTTTTCTGGAGTTCCTGGAACATCACAAAGGTTTTCGCCATTAATGGGTTGACTAAAACATATTTTAAAGAGAAATTGATCTAAATTGCAAAAATGAGAGTCAAGAGACCTTACAGAATTAATATCTATGAAGAATTTTCTCAGTCTGAATTGAGTGTATATAACATATATATAACAATAATATAAATGGAATATTATATTAGCAAATAAAACGTCACATTTAAAGATGGCTAAAACCTTTACTATTAAAAAGTAGAAACAAGAGAAAAAGCATAAGATATATAGGAAAGTAGGTCTTGTCATCTGAGTGTATAATTAAATTCTGTCCAGAATTAAAGAAAACATGATCTATCTTTGGGAGTCTTGGGAAAAAGAAGGGCAGGGGTAAACTTAGTGTTAAGAGGTAAAGACATAGCTGTGTTGGAGGGAGTAGGAAGTTCTAGGAGACAGAGGGGTCTTGAGTACAGATGGGACGGGACTCCCCTCTAGACATTAATGGTGAAAATGAGATTCTTGCTTTGGGAGATTCTTCTTCTGGGAATAGGATTCTCGGAACCAGAGTCTAGCTAGCATCCTTTCCCAGGAGAAAAGAAAATCATTTACTTAAGGGGGAAGAAAATAGTCATTGCTGAGATTTCCCTATCCTTTCAGTAGAAAGAAAGTGGCTAAGAAATTGTACTAGACATGGTTTTACAGGTGGGAACAGAGTAGTAGCATCTCAGGTGAGGCCAGGCATAGGTGAGGTAGTAGAAAGCAGGTTACATGGTATGGGTTGGATATGGTGGTGGTTTTTAGAGTTTAACTGTGTGTTGGCTCAAATGTCTTTTCCCTAGACTTTTGATATTCAGGTATCAAATTTCCAGGGCCACCCAAAGAAAGTTCTGGTTTCCTGGGTTACAGCCCTTCATCCAGGAATAATTTGATCCACTGGTTAGATCCTGAGGTGTGAGTTGTCTCTAACAAAGTGTAAGGTCCTACTGAGGTCTCACTCCTGACCTCATTCATTATTGACTTTGCACCCAAGCAGAGTCCTTTTGCTCTTCAAAAGCTCTTACTCTTACTTTCAGGCTTGATTCCTCAGACTGTGTCTCCAATGGCTTTTTAGCTCACTGACCAAATGGTTGATGTTTCTGAGAAATCTGATCAGGAACATGAATAAACGTGGAAGTCTCAGCTTCTGACCTGATTTGAAGCTGCATAAATGTGATCCCCTTTTTCAGGGAGATTGAGTAAGTTGAGTAAGTTCAGGGTTTAGGAGCCCTGTCCTCCACCTATCAAAGGAATTCTTCTCAGTTGAAAACTGCTATTTCTTCAAGGCCAGGAAGAAGGATTCAGCCCAACAGGGACCCTGCCACACTTGACATGCAAGGAAAAAAACTAATTTTTCAGAGTGGTCATAAGTGGTTCCAGAGTCTCCCTGACCACACAAAGACTTCTATCTGCTTGATTATGCTTGGCATTCCTTTCATTGACAACTCCTTTCAGAGACAATTAGAATAAAAGACAAATGCCTAGTTGAAGAGATACATTGACTGAGACTCATTCAGACCAAGGTAATAAGCCAGTTTGATCAATAAGCTTAAGTGATTGATTTGGGAGGAGATACTAGGTCCTTGACATGGGTGATGAGGTGGAGAGAGGCCTGCATGAAGCAAGAAGACTCAGGTGAGTCTTTTCTATGAAGAGGGAGAAGTAGGGTTCTAAAGGAAAATGTCATTTATTGCACTCAAGAATATTGCTTCTGAATTACGCAGTGCCACTTCTCATTATGTAGAAGGATATGCATGTGGGGGAGGAGGATTTAAATTGTCCAACTTCACTCTAAAGCAGTTTCATTGTAGACCAGATAGTTTCAGGTTTCCATAGTAAGCTACTATTTAATTATTATTAAATAATAATAATCTATTAATTAGAATATAGAGATGATAATACAAATAATCATACAACCACAGGTTACTTATGACAAAAACACTGAGAATGTGCAAATTCACATGATTCACTGAAATTGTTGGCTCAATCCATTTTTCAAGTAGGAAGAACTTGAAATCCTATTATCCCTCCTCATATTTGTAATGTCCTGTCTCCATTTACTTTTACTTCTTAGGAATTCACCTTTAATGTCACCTCAGGGGCTTTTATTTATCATTTTAATCCCTGAAAAAATTATTTTTATATTACTTGCAGTACTATATTATTGAAAAATTATAGCATTATGAATCTATGTTGAATTTGATGTGAAAGCTAAAAGTAGACGTTTGAATAAATGAATGTTCCATATGAATTAAGTTATAATTTGGCTGACATTCTTTTTCCTACTGTACATTCAATATATGCTGTAGGCATGGTATAAAATACTGTTTTTATAGCCAGAAAGAAGTATTGGAGGCCATTTTTGTCAGTGTTGGATATTTCTTTTTATTTTATTATATCTTAATTAAGTTTTTTCGTTTTAGTTCCAGGATAGTAACAGTGTCATACTAGTTTCAGGTGTACAATATAGTGATTCAACAAGTCTCTACATTACTCTGTGCTCATCATGGTAAGTGTGCTCTTAATCCCCATCACCTATTTCATCACCTATTTCACTCCCAACCATCAGTTTGTCTTTATGGTTAAATCTGTTTCTTGATTTGTTTCTCTTTTTTGTTTCTTTTGCTCATTTGTTTTGTTTCTTAAATTCCACATATGAGTGAAATCATATGGTGTTTGTCTTTCTCTGACTGACTCATTTCACTTAACATTATATTCTCCAGCTCCATCCATGTTGTTGTCAGCATTAAATCTTTCTTTGAAGTCTCAAAAAGAATCTCATGGTCCTTGGATCATTTTAAATCACATTTAAAAGTCATATATATGGAAATTAAGGATGTGACAAAGTAAAAGGGAAAAATTATGAGAATAGAGAATCTTAAAATAGTTTTGTAGTATCTTTGCAATTAAAGTACTTTCAGAGTACTGAAGAGAATAACAATTTGATTTTGTGAGAAGTCTGAAATTAAGATTAAACATTAAAAAAAAAGATTTTATTTATTTATTTGAGAGAGAGAGAGAGCAAGTGAGCAGGGGGAAGGATTGGGGGGAATAGATAAACAGACTCTGCATTTGGTGTGGAGCCCAGCCTGGAGTCCAATGCAGGCTCATGACCCTGAGATCAGGACTTGAGCCAAAACCAAGAGTGGGCTTCGTAACCAAGTGTGCCATCCAGGCACCTCAAGATTTTTTAAAAAAAGATTTTTATTTATTTATTCAAGAGAGACACACACAGAGAGAGGCAGAGACATAAGAAGAGAGAGTAGCAGGCTCCATGCAGGGAGCCTGATGTGAGACTCGAGCTCAGGACTCCAGGATTATGACCTGGGCCGAAGGCAGGCGCTCAACTGCTGAGCCATCCAGGTGTCCCCGTCCCAAGATTAAACATGTTTTTAAGAACTGTTTTCAGGTGCTGTGGCAGAGACAGCGAGCTGTTCACCAAAATCTGTTCTCTCTTTTTATGGTTAGAGCTGTTGCTGGAACATGGCTGCTGAGCCAAGGTCTGGATTTCCCAGCCTCTCTTGCACCTGAGTGTGGCCACGTGGTAGTTCTCACCAACAGAATGTGAGCAGGAGTATCTTTTGTCACTTCTAGGCCAAGACTTAAGAAGCAGGTAGGACTTTCTACTTGCAATCTGTTCTTCTGTATCCTGTTCATCCTTCTCCAGCCCATTGGAGGCACATGACAATGAGGGCCTAAAGGAGGTGGAGCCACAAATAAATTGAACCTTGATTCCCAAGTCACCATCTGAAAGAAAGCTGCCGGCCCACCAGAAGTACTATATGAGCAAGAGGTAGGCCTCAAAATGTAGAATAGCTATAGGACAACAGAAATTTGTTATAGTAGCTGGTGTTTCTCCAGCAATATAAATATCCTTATTACTGTCATTTACTGGAAATTTCCAATAAGAGATTCTGCTGAACTTTAATGAATAGATGAAATTCACTGCAATTAACCGACCATTTGGATACAGATTTTTTAAAATTGTAGTAAAAAACACATAACTTGAATTTACCCCCTGAAAAAAATTTTAAGCACACATTATAGTGTTGTTAACTATACACACATTGCTATGCATTAGATCTCTAGAACTTTTTCATCTTGCTTGATTGAAACTTTATGCCTATTGAACAACAACTGGACATGTTTTTAAAGTCTGTAATAACTGCTTGTATTCTTAAGGAGGTAGACTATTTTCTTGAAGTCTTAATTTTAGTACAAGTGTAATGTAACATTTAACACTGTATATAGCTCCTGCTATGTACCAGGCACTCTTCTGAGCACCTTTTAGAGATTATCTCAATCTAACTGAAAAAAATATGCAAGACTTCTATTGCAGAAAAAATAAAACTGTATTGAGAAGTAAAATTCCCTTTTATTTTAAAGATTTTATTTATTTATTCAATAGAGAGAGCACAAGCAGAGAGGAGCAGCAAGTAGAGGGAGAGGGAGAAGCAGGCTCCCCACTGAGCAGGGAGCCCAATGTGGGGCTCAATCCCAGGACCCTGGGACCATGACCCAAGCCAAAGGCAGACGTTTAACCAACTGAGCCACCAAGGCACCTCTTAAAACTCTCTTTTAATATCAAACCTAGGACTGATTATTACATACTTCAAATTAATGAGCCTGAAATAACGAAATTTAGTGTAAAGGATGGTATTTAAAATAATTACAAGATGATTTATTGTAAATATAAAATGTTCATTAAAATAAATACACAAACAAGACATGTTTCTGATGTCTGATTATTTTACTGCTTGTCATGGTAACTGAATTGGTTTTTCTTATCAAGATACTTTTCTTAGTTTGGACTGCCACAGTAGATGAATGTTTCTGCCCTAGACTTAGGCATCTATTAAAAGAGTTGGTGAATGGAGTGATTATAACTCAGGATCAATATTCATCCAGAAGCAAAGCAAAGGGTTGCTAATGGATCTTCAGCTAGAATAGGAGTCCTATCCATGTTGATCCCAGCACTTCTTTCTAGAGTTGTAAATAAACACATAAAAATGCCAGGCTTGTCCTTACCTACAAGAAGTAAATCATTACAGACATTCAGATCACACTCCAATCATACAGAAATGCTTCCTCTAAATGCACCATGACTGCTGTTCAACTTGGTCACATTTTCCAAATCAGTTGTGTGGGGTGGGGAAAAATTAAACTCCTCAGTTTAAATTTAGATCATGCTCCCATATCAAATTCCCACACACACTCTTTATTTTAACCTCCCAGAGTAATGCTTTCTTTAATCCTTTGCTGTCCTTCCTGCTTATCTACTTTCATTTTTTTTTCTTATATTCTAATCCACTTTATAAGACCTGCTCAGACTCTATCAAGGCTAATGCTTTAGTCTCTTTCTGGCATTTTGCAATCGCCTTTCTTTTGGCCCCAACAGCTGGGATCCCTAAGCCCTCACTCCACAGGTTCTGTCCTACACTTAGGTTTCAGGAACAACTCTTGGTCAGGTCTGAGGCAATTTATAGAGCCCCAGGCCAGTATCTGGACAACTCAGCCTCAAGTCATCCTGTCTGTTGATGCCGTTTGAACATTCTCTTTGTATTTATTCCAAATTTATTCCCCTGCCATTCATTCCCTACCATGTGTCATGTACAGTGTAAAACAATGAAGACCCAGCAAATAAGGAGACGTCGTCCTTATCTTGAGAGTCTTTGAGTTCAAAAGTGTAGACAGATAGGGTGAATGGAGGACTTCCAAATTTTCAGTCTAGTAGCAGGGATGCTCCCTTGTTAATTGCTAAATAATTGTTAATTGTTAAATAATAATTATATTATTTATAGTATAATATGATATACATGTAATATAACATGTAAAATAATATGGTACAGGATAATACAACATATAGTACAGTATAATATAGTATAATATATGATACAGTATAATAAAATACAACAAAACACAGTATGATAAAACACAATATAATACAATATGAGTATATGATACTTAATGGTCATCAGGCCCTAACTTGTTCCCTTTTGTCAACATCCTTGACTTGGGACTTGACCCTCTCTGGAGTTGGAGTTCTACCTTACTCATAGGGCTCTTAGACTTAAACTTCTGGCCCTTGGCCTAGTCCCCTATAAAAATTGGTGCTTGCTAAGACCTCTCTGTTCCTGATGGCCATCAGCCTCCATCTCTGCTTTCAGCCTACTCCTGGATGCCTTGGATGTTTGGGGTCCTATTTTTTGACTCTTACCTGACTCTTACCTATTTTTTTCCTACATGGAAACTTCCTGATACTAATCTATTCCTTATCCAGGCTCCTGTCCAATGCCTAACCTAGAACAGTCCCAGAGCTCCTGGTCCACATATATGATGGGACACTGCATCCTAGATTCTCCGGTGCTACTTGATCTGGTCCATCTCACACCAACTGACCTTTACTTACTTTGTTCTACTTTTGTCTCTGAACTTTTTGAAAATATTGCTCCTATTCCTAGAATACTTTTTTCCTCTTTTGTGATATCCTTCTGCCATTATTAGCTTTTGGGATTTTATTTTAAGTGTTTCTTTTTGAAACCTTATTCCATAGCACACTGGTGTGTGGAGGGAAGTTAAAATAATTCTATAAAAAGAAAGAAGAGTGATTTCTGTGGGTAAATGCTTGGGAAGTACTTGGACAACTAAAATTAGATTCTTTACCAAAGGACCTTTCAGAACCTGAGTAAGCTAATATGCATAGAAAATTCTCTATAAGAGCCTATAAAACTTTCTGGTTGAGCTCACTTTTATGGTATACTTCTTAAATCCATTTGGTACTTTTGAATAGCACAGCTTGAAGGACACTGTTTTAGAGGTCAGAAAGGGAAAAGGGGCACTACTCATGTATTCATTAAATTATTTCTCATTCATCCAATCAAGATTCATAGAGAGCCTACCATGTCAGGCATGATGTTATATACTAGAGACATTATGGTGATTAATCTTTGAGGAATTCACAAACAGCTCTAAGCATGGTCATGTTCTCTGGAACTCATACTTACTAATCCCCTCAGGGATAACTGATCTTAAATATGTTTTACTGCTTGCAAAATTTGGCATTTCTAAGAATTTTTAAAAAAATTTTATTATTTATCCATTCATGAGAGACACAGAGTCACAGGCAAAAGGAGAAGCAGGCTCCATGCAGGGAGCCTGCTGTGGGTCATGATCCCAGGTCTCCAGGATCACACCCTGGGCTGAAGGCAGCGTTAAACCACTGAGCCACCTGGGCTGCCCTATTTCTAACAATTTTGAAGTAGTTGGTATAGTCAACTTAGATATAGAAGGTCTGTTTAAGGAGCCCTTACCTTTTTGGGCTTATTTCTCTCATCTGTAAAATGGGGATGATAATTGCCTATTTAAGTTAAATCAGATAATATATTTGGAAGTTATTTGCAAAGGACCATAAAAATACAATTTATTTTTTCAGAAGGTATAACTTATTGAAGAAGAAAATTATGGAAGAAAATCATGATGACTACCTACGTTAGTAGGTACCCAAAGCATTATAGTCAGATGTTCAAATTTATTTTTCATGTTTTAGACATTCCTCCTTCTAAAGCAGAATATAATAATGTTGATCCAACTTCAAATAATGAAATAATTTTATATTTTTCAAATTTAACTTTTAAAAAAATTTATTTATTTATTTGAGGAGGGAGGGGCAGAGGGAGAAGGAGAAAATCTCAAGCAGACTCCCTGCTGAGTGTGGAGCCCAACGTATCCCATCCCATGACCTATAAGATCACAACCTGAGCCAAAACCAAAAGTCAGAGGCTTAACCAACTGAGCCACCCAGGTGCCCTTCATATTTAACTTTTTAAGAAGCTGTAGGGAACTATTGAGTTTCTGTTCTCCCCCTAAATTACCATTATAATTATATTTGCAATCCAAACTTTGTTGTAACCCGGCTGGGTTGGTGGAGGTGGTGGTGGTGGTGGTGGTGGTGGTGGTGGTGGTGGTAAATTTCCCTCCAATTAGGATATGTACTTCATTGGATGGAAGGTATATTAGACAAACAAAAACTTTTCAATATTTATTTCAAGAAGAGGCTACGTGTAATAATCAGATTGATTCTATATGTATTAGGCACTAAAATGTTTACTGGAATCAATTTAATTGCCCTTTGTAAATCCTAATTTGAAAGTCAAGTGTGATAGAAAGAAAAAGAGGAATGGGGCCACCTGGGTGGCTCAGTGGTTGAGCATCTGCCTTTGGCTCAGGTCTTGATCAGGGGCCCAGGGATTGAGTCCCTCCTCTGGCTCCCCACAGGGGGCCTGCTTCTCCCTCTGCCCATGTCTCTCGACCTCTCTCTCTGTGTCTCTCATGAACAAATAAATAAAATCCTAAAAAAAAAAAAAAAAAAAGAAAGAAAAAGAAAATGAGGAAACTATTCAGAAATATTTAACCATCTGAATTAATGAATCCATTTTTTCATGGGAAGGGAATTCACACATTGTTTTAGAAAGGCAGTTTCTCACAAACATGCTGTTCTGTGTTCCTTCAACCCAGGGACCCTACAAGGGGATCTACCCTATGACAGTGCTCTATTTGACTTATTAGTCAACAAATTTCAACACAATGGAAATTGTAAACAGAATATAAAAAGACCTAGAAAGTTTCTTAGCTATTCTACCTCTGAGATAAATGGCTTGTTATAAGGAAAATATCTTGTTCCTATTTCGTAAGTTAAAAATTAGCCATGTGTGTTTTTATTTAAGTCCAGGGACTTTTTTAATGTGGAAAGACATGGAAGAATTGCCCAAGGTAAAAGTCATATTGCTACTGATTCTTTGCAATTAGCTAATTTGATTAACTCTTTTTCCATGGAAAGAAAAGAAACTCCCTGTGAGCTGGAGAGGACCTAAGAGATCATCTTTTTACTGGTGAAAAGTCTTGGATAATTTTTGCTAATTCAGAATCATGGGGATTGCATATCTGGAATACCTTACTCAGAAGCATCCTTTCTCATTGTACACATGGAAAGATAATTGCTTTAGGTATGCTTTGTCTGATGTATAGAGAGCCAATCATTTTTTGTATATATTATTCTAATTACAGTAAAGAATAATGTCAATATGTAGTCATCTTTTTTCATTTGCAAGCAAAAGAATTCTTTATCCTTCATCGGAAAAAAAAATAGCTTCCTCCTGCCCTGCTTATTTCTTTTCTTTTTTTGCAGTTGTTTCTTGTGACATTTTCCTAAATATCTGAATTTAAAATGATACCATTGGGAATGAAAATACTTCTTTTGCTTACTTTCCAAATAAAGAAATTGACTCAGAAAAATAGCACTGGCACTCGTTAGAAACACAACCAGTTATAAAATCAAACATAATTTGTACAACCTTGAAGTTTGGAGCCGCTTATGGAAACTCATGCCATCACACCCTCCAACTCAATCAAATGCAGCTTTGATTTGAGCCAGAACATCAGTGCTGGCTGTGTAGCCTCAGTATGCAGGCAAGAAATAAAATGAAGCACTGGGGACAGACAGCAGTGCTAGCTATTATTCCTGTCTTTTGAGATTTACTCCTTTGAAATGAAATATTTTATTCTAGGAGTGGTGGACAAAAATTCAGAAGCCTCTGGAAGAAGGGCAACATTGGACCATTGTCTTCGATGAGTACCTTGGAGATAAGCAATTCATTTATTTTTGGGAAACATCAGGAGACCTAAGAACTGGAGGTCATCGATACAGTAGAACACTGGTGTGGGGTTTAATGGCATCAAAACTCTACCGTTCTGCTAATAACTGGCTGTATGACTTTGAGCATGTCACTCTCCACCCCTCTTCCTCTCCACCCCTCCAGCCCCTCACCTCCCTTTCCATATTGGTAGAATGAAGGAACTGTTCGGCTCTACATTTCTACATCTGTGCTAAGGAAAGGAAGGTTGAGTGAAGTGGAACTGGGCTAGTGAAACAATGAGTCTTGTGCCTGACATTTCTGTCTGCAAAGTGAGAGAGCCCATACGTCCCAAGGCTGCTTTCCAACACTTCCTCAGCTCTGTGGTCCTATCTTGAGTTGTCTCAGGTGAACGTTGGTTCCTAATCAGGGAGCAAGGGCCCACTGGGCAGATATGCCCCACTTTGAGCCCTACCTAGAATGGCCTTGCAGTCAACTTTTAAAATTTTTGTTAGCATGGCTGTGAACCCGCTCTTTAATAGACACTCTGCTCCTCATGTTGAGTGTGAAATAGCCTAAAGTGACTCCATTTTTTTCTGCTCTATTGAATGCTAAGTCTCTGATTTACTCCCACCTTTCTTTTCAGAGTGGGTCAAAATTGCCCTTTAAAGAGAATGCACAGAGTTTACCAAGGCTGATTCTGATTCGCTCAGGAACCCAGAGCCAGTTTATCTGTGGACACCCTCCCTTAAAAAAAAAAAAAACCACCCAGCCTCTTGCAAAATTCAGATTCTTTCTGATTTTTGGAAATTCTTAGGTAAATGTGAGTTAAATATCTTTTCTCCAACATCGTCTCATGGTCTGAGAGAGGTTAAGTCTGTCACTCTTCCTTCTTGTCTCTTGTCTATGTGCTCTATGGGAGAAAACAACCATATCCAGAACCTGGATTGGAATGGAGCTGTTGCTCCTGATCAAAGTAGCAAGAGGATAAAGCAGATTTGCAGAGCTTGGAGAACTTTAGACTTAGGAGAGCCCCATTCTTTTTAGATTTAAAAAAAGTAATGTGAACAAGATAAATTATACAAATGGATGAAGATGATCTACAAGGACACTTCCAAAAGTTTTTAATGCATACAAACATACACATATTTATTTTCTCTCTCTGTCTTCCTTTCCTTCCTTCTTTCTTTTCCTTTTCATTCCTCTTTCCTTCCCTCCCTCCCTTTTTCCTTCCTTTCTTCCTTCTTTTTTTTCTTCCTTCCCTTCCTCCCTCTCTCCTTCCCTCCCTCCCTTCAGCCCCCAACCTCTCTTTCTTGCTTTCTTTCTCCTTCTGTTCCTTCCTCCCTCTCTTCCCTTCTTCCTTCCTCTTCCTCCCCTTTCTTTTTTGGTGGAAACCAAGAGAGAGAGACTGGGTGTCTCAGTCTCACCAGAACCTGTATTTATTTTTTCATTTTTTCCCAGCTTTATTGAGATATAATTACCATGTAACATTGTGTAAGTTTAAGGTATACAACATAATTGATATATGTACATATTGTGAAATGATTACCACAATAAGGTTAATTAAGAAACCCATCACCTCCCATAGTTATAATTTTTTTGTGTGTGGTGATAACTTTTAAAATCTACTCTTTCGGGAGGAGGGCGGGGGGTGGGGGTGAATGGGTGACGGGCACTTGACGGGATGAGCACTGGGTGTTATTTTGTATATTGGTAAATTGAACACCAATAAAAAAATAAAATAAAATAAAATAAAATAAAATCTACTGTTTCTTTCTTTCTTTCTCTTTTACTTCTCTCTTTCATCTTCTCTTTCTTTCTACATAAATGAGCTCATGCTATTCATCCACTTCTGTTTTTTTTTTTTTTTTTTCCTCTATGGTCATATAATGTTTCATTGTTTGGGTGTGCTGTAACTTACTGATGCAGTCCCCAATTGATAAAGATTTTAACGCTATGTTTTGATGTGTTAGTTGGATAAGTCAGGGAGTATAGATAAAGAACTCATACTCTTTAGAAAGTCTGCTTTATAAGATTAACTTTAGGTAGAAAACACATCTTCATAGCAGAGACCTTTTTGTTTTTCTTGATAAGTAGTAGGCACCATCTCTGTAGGCAAAGCTTTCTTACATTGTGCAATCTACATACCCGGTATAGTCGCTTGTTTTACCTGTACTTGGTGTTTGTTAATTGGTAATAATTACAGTGTTTAATGTTTAAGAAAATATTTTCTTTATTCATTTGAGAGAGAGTATGAGTGGGGGGAAGAGCAGAGGGAGAGGGGGAAGCAGACTCCTCACTGAGCAGGGAGCCTGATGTGGGGCTCTATCCCAGGGCCCTGAGATTATGACCTGAATGGAAGGCAGATGCTTAACCAACTGAGCCACCCAAATTCCCCTACAGTGTTTCATTCTAGAGGAAACAAGTAAATTGCTAAAAGATCAAGTTGCAGAATTAACCCTTAGCTCTGAACTTGTTCTTTATTTATTAACTGTTTCTCACGATTGCAAGGACAGTTATCAATATTACCATTAAAATAGCTGATTTTGAGCTAGGAGGTATAAAACACCAACTGAAAGATTGATATATCTCAAGACACAAGAAGTATAAAACACAAGGGATGAAAGAGGTCCATGTCAGAAAGTAAAGAATGAAGTAGTAGTAGTGGTAGTAGTAGTAGTAGTAGTAGTAGTAGTAGTAGTAGTATTGTGATGCTCTAACCAAAATGAAATGATAAAAATCACATCATCATTAATTTATATACTGAAAATAATTAAATACAGTGCCTCATGTTCCCCAGAATGAGCAAAAACTACAATTGTATGCAAGATAATTCTTTATTCTTAAGTGTCTCTTCTATAATTCCAGGAAGATGTGACTTGCAGTGCAGTGAGCAATACCAATTACCACATTTCTCTTGTGGGCTGCAGCTGATCCTCAGCCTCACCTTCCGCCTCACTAAGACGTGCATCAGACATCAATCATCATTACTGCACAGCCTGTCTGCATCCCTAATTAGGAAATAACACACAGTAGAGCTTAGTAGCAGAGTATGCAGTATTATGCATTTTAAAAAAGTATTTGTGGTAAGAAGCAATCCCAAATAAATTGCACAATAGCTTGTGTACTGTGAGCCCAGGACACCACAAGGTCTTAGGAAGCCAAAACCATTTGTCTGGTAAAATTTCAAGAATCTAATTAACACACTCTGCTTGCCTAAGCAATTTGTAATTATGTTCTTGAGTACAAATAAGGATATTTTCAGGATTATTTCTTATATTTTTATGGTAGCTTTCCAGGTTAATTTATCTTGCCATGGTTGCTTCATGCTGTTTCCTTGGGTGTTTATTTGGCATTTGATGAAATTTGCAGTAGATGGTTCCAGCGCAATGAGAGATTGTTAATGGATGGGAAAACACCATGATTTGTGTCTTATTGCTGATTTGCTGCTTTGTTGTTTCATCATACTATCACGATTCATCTTGGCTATTTCTGGGCAAGAGAATGGTGGGAATTATTCTGATTTAAGAAAATAAAGGCATTTGAACCTGCAACAGGGAAGGGAAAGGGAGATAACATTTACTGAGGACCTACTGGGTTCCAGGCAGTATTCCAGGAACATTTTCCTCTTTTATCCTCCCAACACATCTGTTAGATCTTTTTTTTATTTATTTATTTATTTTTTTAAATCTTTAGGGCTTTTTTTTTTTTTTAATTTTTATTTATTTATGATAGTCACAGAGAGAGAGAGAGAGGCAGAGACACAGGCAGAGGGAGAAGCAGGCTCCATGCACCGGGAGCCTGATGTGGGATTCGATCCCGGGTCTCCAGGATCGCGCCCTGGGCCAAAGGCAGGCGCCAAACCGCTGCGCCACCCAGGGATCCCACATCTGTTAGATCTTAATTATTATCTCTACTTTATAAATGAAAAGATTGAAATTCAGATTACATAATTGCTTAATGTCACACAGCTCGCACAGTAGGGCCATGATTAGAAACCAAGTTTGTCTAACTCCAACACTCTGCTTCTTCAAACAATAATAGTATCTTGTATTTATACAGAGCTCTATCATTTACAAAACACTTTCCCATATGTTATCACCTTAATCTTCCTGATAGCTCCATGAGGTGTACACCTCATGTATTATAAAATTTTACAGATGAGAAAGATCAAGCACAAGGAGGCTATGACTTACCCAAGGTCAAACACATAGTAGGTAGCAGGACTAGGACCTGGAGACTTATGAATGTAAGGTCATCACTTTTTCCATGACACTGCTGAAGCCGTGAGGCACACCAATTCCTGTTTAGAAGAATGCAGATGGTTTTGCCAAGGTTGTGTGTTTATCTGTAACTTTATATGTCTATATTCCATACACTTGGAAAAATAACTTGTGAGAAACACAGCTTAAGACATAGATGCTGGGCAGCCCAGGTGGCTCAGCGGTTTAGCGCCGCTTTCAGCCCAGGGTGTGATCCTGGAGACCCGGGATCAAGTCCCACGTCGGGCTCCCTGCATGGAGCCTGCTTCTCCCTCTGCCTGTGTCTCTGCTTCTCTCTCTCTCTCTATGTCTCTCATGAATAAAGAAATAAAATCTTAAAAAAAAAAAAAGACATAGATGCTGTTACACAATTAAAGCCAAGGTAAAAAGAGCAAGTAGTGCATTAGGGAATTAGAAAACCTAGGCCAAGAATATACGTTTGTGGTTGTGCATAAAAGTAGCAGAAGTTAGAACTGAGGTCATGTACAAACTCGGGCATCATGTTGTAGTATTGATGTGTTGATAATGCAATTAGATGTTTTTCAGTCATGTTTAATAAAGGACTCTCTTGCCCAAGAAGATTATCCACTAAAAAGTTGGAGTGGAGTGGGGAAGAAGTTGGAGGAACAAGAGGAATCTTTCTCTACTTTTCCTTAATTATACTTTCTAACTCCCCACTCCCTTCTCTTTGACTTCACCTCCCCCTCCCAAATATGTTTACCTAATAAGAACTTTGGCACAAAGATGTAAATGGCTGCTATGCTTACCTTTTCTTTTCTTTCTTTCTTCCTTTTTTTTTTTAAGATTTATTTTAATGAGAGAGGGAGAGCGAGCATGCAGGGTTGGGGGAGGGGCAGAGGGCGTAGGAGACAGAGTCTTAAGCAGACTCCATGCTGAGCGTGGGTCTTGATGTGGGGATTGATCTCAAGACCTGAGATCATGACTTGAGCTGAAATCAAGAGTCAGATGCTTAACCGACTATGCCACCCAGGTACCCCTGGCTCACCTTTTTAAAAAGAAACCTATAAACACAATTGGACTTCCAAATGGTAGGATGTCCCTGAAGGTTTTTTGAGTAGGGGCAGCTTTTGTTGCTTTATGATTACTCCAGGCAGCCACTTCCCTAAATTTGCCCATATTCCTCTCCAAATACTCTTTGAACATGCTTTTAACAACACATATTTGTTGAACACAATTTGTGACAGGCACGGTGCAAATGCTGGAGAAAAGTTAGTGAGAAAACAGACGTACTCTCTTACTGAATAAAAGCTCCAAGAAGGCAGGGTCTGCAGTATATGCAGTTAGCATTGTTCTATGCCAGCTATAGTCCCATTCTCACTTTAGCAAATGACTATGTACTCCTTTGGGCTCAGTAAAAATAGAGAACTAATAGAATGTGTATGGGTTATAGGTTCACAGATTGAATCACTGAAGCCATGAATAGAGTCTTGGCAATGGATACTGTCTGTGTTGGAGTGTTTCTTTCTCTTTTCCTCCCTTCCTCTCTTCCTTCCTTTCTTCCCTTCTTTCTCTTATTACCACTCAAATTGCTCTTTTTTTAAGGTTTTATTTAATTATTTGAGAGAGAGAGAGGGAGTGTGGGGAGAGTGAGAGAGACCAGTGGGCAGAGAGGCAGAGGGAGAGGGAGAAGGAGAAGCAGATTCCCCGCAGAACTGTGAGTCCCACACGAGGCTCGATCCCAGGATCCTGAGATTGTGACCTGACCTGAAGGCAGATGCTTAACTGACTGAGCCACCCAGGTGCTGCACTACCCCTCCAAATTATTCTTAAAAACTGAAATGGATTTAAAGAAATCAGGCTCTAGGATGACCATTTTGGGTCTAGCCACATAGAATAGACTTTGCTCATTTACTAGCTGTGTGCCTCTGAGCCACCTGCCATGCTAAGACATTTAATAGCTACCTTAAAGTATGTACTATGTGTACAGAGTAGGTGCTCAGTAAATGGAGCTGTTATAATCACTACTAGTTAGATTTAGAACTCTTCATTAAGTAGTTCATTACTTTTATAATATTGGAGATATTTTCTTTAAAATATTAGAGGCATTTTTTGTGGAAAGATATTTATAGTAATTATTCTGTACATTTCCAATTGCAATTATTATTTGCTGGACTTTTATTTAACATATCCATTGCTTAGATTGTTTTGATCATCCTCGGTGGTCTCTATATACTATTAGGTCAGCTAAACAGTTGAAAAGTCAATGGGTATTTGTAGCACATATAATACTTGCAAATAAACATTTACATAGCATGGGAAACTAGGTCTACTCCCCCTTTAGTCTTTGATAATTTTTTTCCTCTTATGACACAGAATAATGTGACCAAATGGTATAGCTCAGCTGTGTTCTCTCAAGTATCCTGTGGAGTCCATTGTGTCATCTTAATGCCTCAAGTTCAAGTGCAGCTAAGGTTGCAGTGCTTAAGTACCAGCTTTGGAGAGTGCCTGCAGAGATGCAAAACATCTATGCTGGAGGCTGTGATTCATTAAATTTTTGGCATGATTTAGAAAAACAGAGAGATCCTATAATACATAGACCAAATTAAATTGTATTCTATCATGAGAAACAACTAAAATTTGTGAACCATTCTCCAACAACTACATAGCTGTGTGGTATATTTAGTTTTGTTGAGTCTTTTTGGCCCTCAGATCCAATGTTTTGGCTCCCACAGAAGTTAATTTTCATTAGAAGGATGTATTCCTATGAATAGGGAAACTTTCTTTAAAAGACAATATGCATAAATGCAAGAAATTAATGATTTTTCTATTTGCCTTTTATAGGTTTTTTTTTTTTTTTTTGGAAACATGCTAAGTGGGACTACATAATAAATATGTCTAAACACAGACTAAGTTTTTTTCCCCTCCCAGTAAGATTATACATTTACTGTAATAATGTTGCTATTGTTTAAAATATGTTTAGAACAGACTTCAGGGCCTATAGAATTTTCTTTGAAATGTCCTCAGTTGTGGAAAATTGCATCTTTTGAAGATGGATGTGAGTTTCAAAAAAACAAAACACAACAAACCACCAGTGGTCATTTGGAGTCAGGTCTGGGCAATCAAGTGGGATGATTCTACTTGAAGTTAAAAGAAAACAAAAAGCAATAAATATAATAAAATGTGCTAGAAGATTATGATAAATGTGACTTTAAAAACAATTCAAAAGAGTTTTAAAACAACTTTAGGCAATGCCAACACCTGGAATTACATTGCCTTCCAAGGTGACTGCATTAAAAATCTAATTTTTATTTCTTTTATAAAATTTAGTCTTCTAACTTACTGGTGATACTTTATGCCAATGTGGTCTGTCTTAAGGAAATTCCAAGAACTTAGAGGCCGTGCTTTCAACAATTAAGGCACTTTTATTCAAGTGCTTAGTATGATGCCAAGCATTTTGTGGCAACTGAATCAATAGATGATGATGATAACTGGCTTTGATACCAATGGAGCTGATAATGTAAGAAGACTTGGCAAGACATTAGTGACCATGTACTGGCTGCTTCAGGATTGCTGGCATTGCCTTAGAATAGAAAGAGTAAAATTGCTATTTACTGGCAGTTTTTTGCTCTTTTTTACATGGCAACTTATAAAACATGTGCCTTATGCTTCCTTCTAACACAGCTTATGGAAGTTGTGTAGTGAAGCCACTGTATACTGAACAGCAATCACTGACAATGGAAACATTTGGCACAGAGCAATGTTGCAATGTCTCATTTTGAGGAAAGAAAATCATAAGAGGCCTTGCTAATCATATCTATGACTATGAACCCAGAAGGGGACTCACAGATTGTTGTCCTACAAAGTACAAGTGACTGACAGTTTTCCATTATCATATATGCCTTGGGAAACATTTGTTTGATTGTTTTTTTTTGAAACATTTATATTTTTATTCCAAGGTATACTAATGGATTTCTACATGCAAAAAAGTATAGTATATTCTCTGTGGATTTTTCCCTGAGGGAGTTTACACATGTTAAGAGAGGAAATCAAGTTAGATAGAAATAATTAAAAAAATACAAAGTAGAAAGTGATGATAATTATTTGAGAAGTACAGGTAAAGTGAAATATATGGTTGGAAGGAGAGTCAAGGAATGTTCTATGGAGGCAGAAAGATTTGATCTGAGATTTGAGAATGAAACCAGAGAATAACACATTAAATATGTAGAAGCAACAATCCACAAAATGGTAGGGGAATGAATGAGTTGTTTAGCTGGCTGAAATGTGGGAATGTGAAGGTGGAGCTGGAAATAGGTAGAAGTAGATGAAATTTAGATTGTAGGGAGTGGGGAGGAGTAAACAGATAAGTGATGCCATTTGAATTTTGCTTCATTAAAAACAATCTAGCAATACTGTTTCAGGTAAAGATCTCTTTCACCTACTGTTCAACAATAAGCTAATATTCAAACATTAGCTTGAGATGTTGTCAACCATATTAGATGTGAACCAAATAAGAATTATAAATGTATCTTTAATTCTATGGTTGTAACATTCCTGATTGACCAGTCAATTAAACTTTTCACACATTAATGGCATTGGTATAAATGTATTAGCTTTATACTGTCCACTAGCTGGACATAAAAAAAAATTAACTGTTGAGCTTAACGAAGCACACTCAAAATGCAGGTTCAGGCATGAATTGCCTATTTTTTTTTCTATAAAATGATGAATCTGGAAAAATCCTTAGGGCAGAGGGAGTACTCTATTCATTTAGCTGTTTATAGCCCTTTAAGTAAGAGGAGGAATGATTTGTTCAAATTTTCTTAAACCTCTGTCTGCATCAGAGTGCGGGTTGGTGCAAGCTTCTTTTTAGTTCCCCAGGCTACAATAAACCCAACATCTGCTCTCTTCTTATTAGTGGATATAAAGCCAATGTATCTGGTATTGGAATGCAGGTCTGGATATCAGACAGCTTGACCATGTTACCTTCCATTATGCTGCTTATTCTATTTTCAAACAAAACAAAAACCAACCCCTAAACCTAAAACTTGTCATCTGGGCTCAGTTAACACCACACCAGGAGTCAGTAAGTGATCAGCAAAAGTAGGAATGTGGGCATCATTACAATGCTGAGTCACTTTCAGAGGTTCGTGCTTTCACTGAATTAAGGTTGCAGTGTTTTGAGTATAGCTTTTAGCAATACAGAGCTCTCATAACCAAGTGTGGGAGTAATAATAGAACAAACAAATTATAGGGAACTGGAGAAGGGATTCCACTACTGAGGAAGCAAACCAAGGGAATAGCTTTTAAATGACATGTGGATTTGGTTCCCCACATTCCAGGGTTCCTTCCAAATACATTTTTTTTTTCATTTGGAACCAATGACTGAAAATGTGGGCTGTGCACACAATAAATTCAGCACATGAAGAACTCTGTATTTTAGTGTATCACTTAGAATGTTTGTTTTTTTTGTTTTGGTTACTTTTCCTCAGAGTACCGAAACTAAGTATATTTTAGTTCAGTGTTGTTGACTAGAGATAACAAAGAACAGTGGAAAATGTAGATAAAATGTATCAATGAATACTCAATTTTGCTTTTCTCAATGAAATATATCTACTATGTGCCAGACTGCTAGACTCTACAGGTATACAAAGTTGAGAAAGGCACATCCTTTCTCAGGGGATTATATCTAAGAGGGAACATAAGATAAATGTACAGTTAACTAAATTACAAGAGAGAATATGTTAAATCCCATAACTGAGCTTATAGTCAATATGCCATGGTAGCTTGGAGCAGAAGAACGTACAGGAAAAGTTAAATGGAGGCAATAGGTGTGAAGCTCCAAGAATCTGGGTGTCTAGGAAGATGACGGCCCCATTCATGGAAATATGGAAGTGAGGAAGAAAAGTAGGTTTGCCTGTGGATGTGTTGAGTTTGAGAAAGCAGTGAAACAGGGATATACTGGAGGTAATTGGAAGCCTGTCTAGAGAGAATTTGAGAATGTGTATGGACATGCAGGTATAAAAGTGAAGTTGCGGAGGAGATAAGATCACCAAAAAATCCCCATAGGGAGTGAAAGAGAGCACTGGAAACTTTTAGAGAAAAACCATTTTTAAAGGACAGGAAAAAAAGGAGGGAGTGGCACTAGGATTCTGAGGGAATGGTCTGAGCCATGGGAGAGCCCGGAGAATGAAGCCTGTTGAAATTTAAGAGAGGGTTTTGGGAACAGGTGGAGCAACACTCAGGATTATAGTTGAGGGCTCTAGGAGGATGCAGACCCAAATGGTGTTTAGTGATTACAAGGTGATGGATGCCTTTTAAGAGAGAAGTTTCAGTGGAATGGCAGGGGCAGAAGCCAGATTAATTATTAACAGTATGCGGAAGTATACAAAACAAATTACACAAAGATCACACATTTTCATGTTAGCACAACTCCTCTGCCCTTAATGTTAGGGAAATAATGCAATAGCTAGAGGAAATTATTTCACAGTAGATTAAACATTAAAAAAATCACATTTGGTGAGGTTATCTGAGTCTTTCTCACACATGCTAATGTAAACCCTTTGTTAAGATGCTTGAGTGGCTTGTCTTCCATATTAATCACATGTGCTCATACTATGAATGAAGATTACATATAGATAGCTGTGCATCGAAGAGGAGATGTCTAGAGGTGATGGAAAATAGCAGAGAAGATGCCACTTCAAAGGGCTTAGCATGTGAAGCTATTTTAGTCATTGATTTTCTCTGTCTTGGAGTGCTGATTTCTCCTCCTGACTTCTGTGCTTCTCTTTGGATCCCAGGCTTTTTTCTTTAATGGTGTCTTAAGTGGTTGCAGACTAAGAAACGGGACTATGGTTACAAAATTACACTGTAAACATTCCTTTTGCCTTCTTCAGTAGGGTTAAACAGCTGGTGATTATGGAAACAACAAGATAACAACAATAGTATCTTTTATTTCTATATTACCTTTCACTTCTCAAACCCTATTTGCATATGGCTCCCATCTGACCTCAAACCAGTTCTATGGGGATAAACCTAGCTCTTTGGGATGGAAATGAAAGGGGGAGGGGAATATATGATTTATTTAGTGACTTTTTCCAGCACTACTGTAAACTCCAACTCCTTTTTTTAAAGGCTATTTTTCTTCTTTGGTTAATTTGAAGGTATGTAGATAGACAGTATTTCTATATTATTATTATGTATTCATAAAGACTGGGTAATTAGATATAATCCCTGACATCTGTGAGAGTAAAACATCCAACATTAATACTCTATGTAAAAGAATTAACAATGGAAACATTGAAATAAAATTAGGTAATTATTTTTATCTTTTGAAATTCATACTGAAAGTGGAATGACCTGACACTGTAAGGGAATAGAATGAGGTGATTTGACTCTATCTCATTCCTGAAGAGCCTTTCTCTCTTTCAATTGGATAATTCTTCTATAAAAGCCATTATGGTTAATGGATCATAGTTAAAGGTATTTAGAGTTAAATAAGGGGTGTGGGGAGAGGTCTGAGATAAAAGGGGTAAAGTTATAGAAAAAGAAAATCATTCACTCATGAATCCATTCATTCATTTAACATTTACTGACCTCACTACATGCCAAGTGTTAGGTCAGGTCTGGGGCATAGAGTTGCTTTGGTGAAGGACAGAATTTTCTTTCTTTTTTAAAAAGATTTATTTATTTGTGTTTAGAGAGTGGTGGGGAGGGACAAAAGGAGAGGGAGAGAGAGAATCCCAAGCAGAGAGAATCCCACTGAGCTCAGACCCCCCCCCCCCCATATGGGGCTCCATCTCATGACCTGAGTTGAAACTGAGAGTCTGAGGCTTAACTAATTGACCTAGGCACACCAGGACAGAATATCCTTTTGAGAGGACACCCTGCCAAAAAACTGGAAAATGAAAGGGAAAGCCAACAGTGGAATTGCTGGATGATATGAGGAGTGGGCTGCTACTGTCAACTTTTCCTTCCATCAGAAACCTTGCTAAGCCTCAGGAAGAAAAGCTGGTTGCAGATGGAGGAGAACCCTCAGGTAGAGCTTTGAGTTGAAACACTGCTGGATTTCAGCATATGATTCAGGAACTGTGCTCAGTTATTCTATACCAGTAAGACTTCACAATAGCTTTGAAGAGAGAAAAGTCAAGAGCAGTTCTTAATATGAAATCTTGACAAAATGAAAGAATGGATCAAAATACCTTTTCTATCATATTCCTTTAATGAGCACACACACATTATATGTATATATATATATATATATATATATATATATATATATATATATATTTTAGCACTCTTATTTTCAAAAAAAATCTAAATATCCAAGACTGGAGGGTCACGTTTCAGTAGTGTGTTGATTTTATCCTTACTCAAGAAAGAAAATTGTCCCTTGGATCATTAACTTCAGTTTTTGGGTAATCAGATTCCCCCCTCCCAAAAGCTCTTATGTAAGAATTGTCCAGAGTTAAATGAGAGGTGACAAGTTCACAGCCCAGAAGGAACATTAGGTCTCTGGGCTATCAAAGCATCGATCATGCATCCAGCCGTTTAGCAGGGATTCCCTGGAAAATCTCTGGCTTCTAATGAGCAGTCAAAATATGTGAATGGGAAAACTAGATTCGGAAAGCTGTCTGTACTAGAAGAAAATACACTAATGGCAGGATGCGGATGTGTAATTTGTGAGTTGGCAGGAATGTGGTTATGTTGACTGTGTTGACAGTTGACAGAGTCTAGGACAGAATGTCTTTGAGCAACTGCTCTGAAGTTGGGTGTATTTTTTTTACTGGTAGAGGGAGAGGTATTTATTGGTGGTCGCGATTGCCTATTCTATACCGATAAGAACGATGTAGGCCCTATAGAGTTCACCACTTTGGCTGGCTCCACTCATGGCTGATGAAGCAAACTAGAATGGCAAGTTCTATTGGTGGTTGTCTGAGCCAGTCTGCACAGGTCTCTGATTGCTGTGAATCAGCATGTGTGAGGTTCCCTGGGCAGTGGAACCAGAAATACTGGTTTCTACCAACCACTAGACCCCTAAGGACTGGTGTGACTAACATAAGAGCAACTTCAAATCCTGCCTTGAAGGAGGCAGGGTTCATAAATAAATAAAAAACAAATACAACTGACTCAAACTGAAATCTGTGGCTTTGGTTTGATGTGGTGGTTGGATTTAACCTAGCTGAAGAGAGAAGCTAGAGTCTCTACATAGATGCAATCGCTATTCAACATAGTCTAAAAGAATCATATATAGCGTTGAAACTTGTAATCATGTGACTAATAGAATGATCATTACAGTGCTCTGCAAATGAGAATATGAAAAGATACTGAGTAGAGTATTTGGTATTTTAATAAAACAAAATAACACTAATAGTAGTCATTGGAGTATTAGGTACTCACTGCATAGGCTTCCAAATTCTGTTTTTAATTGTAAATAATCTAGCAATTATAATAAAGTTATTCCTTCATTTTTTTTGCCTCTGCTCAAAACTAAAAATTCACTTAAAAAAATACCCAAGGCTCTTCACAATTGTCTCCCTTACTTTAAAAAAAAAAAAAAAGAAGCAGCAACAGTTGAGTAAAACAATTTTTTTTTCATTTCAAGCAATCCTCATTTAAAAGACCTATACAAAGGCCTACGTATTTGTTTTTCACCCTGTTTCAGAATTATAAACAGATTGATCACTCTGGGGCCTGGAGTTGTTGCTATTTATTTCCCAGGCTGATACAGCAGAGTTTGTAGTACCACGCTTGGCACCCTGATTCCTGGGATTAGGAATACAAAATCTGATCTGTGGGGAGAAGGAGAGTTTTCTGGAGGTCCACGCAGCTGCTGCCACACATGCCAGCCGGTTAGCCAATCTGACAGCATCACTGACGTTTACTCTCAGCTTTTCACTTCGGAGCAAAGAGCAGAAGATGCTGCCAAAGGGCCTTCTCTTCCTTAGCTGCACACAGAGAAGGGTAAAGCCAGAGGGTCCGCTGGTCGTTTCCCTCCCAGTGGCCTTTCTTCTGGGCCATTAGTTGTGGGGATCTTGGGTAATCATGAATTCACCCTTGCAAGGCACATGGATCCTACTTTATTTTAAACATAAGTAACTAAGCCTGTCTTAAAGGTCACTGCTCCCTGCCGCTCCCCACCCCTCCGCTGCCTTTTTATGGTGTAGGAACATGGAAATTTAAGTGGGTGATTTTTCTCTCTGTGTACTGAATTCCACTGAATTCCATTTCTAAGATAGATTCCATATAAATAAGAATTAAACATTGTTTTGCTATTCCCAATACATTTAGTACTATTAATTGGTCTAGTCATTTAAGAATTTAAAACTGAATGTTCAATTAAACTTGTATAAGGGATGTTTTACTCTTGGGAAACTAGAAAACAGAAAATTTAAATCTATTTAGAATCATTCATATCACTGATATGCATAAATGACAACAGGCTTGCCATAATCCTTACATTTAGCTTATCTGATGTTTAATGAAGCTGTCAACTAATCTGGCTATCACCCAGATGTCTTGCTTTCACCAAATTTCAGACTTGGACTGTCAATATTCACAATTTTTTTTTTAAAAGATCTTATTTACTTATTTGAGAGAGAGACAGAAAGAGCAGCACAAGCCAGAGGAGGGACAGAGGGAGAGGGAGAAGCAAACTTCCCCCTGAGCTGGGAGCCTGATGCCGAACTTGATCCCAGCACCCTGAGATCATGACCTGAGCTGAAGGCAGATGCTTAACTGACTGAGCCACCCAGGTCCCCCGCAAATATTTAGAAAAAAATTTAGTGTACATTACCAATTGTCTCATAGTGTTTTAGTAATAATGTAACAGCTCTTAATTACAACCGGAAAGCTAGAAGAATCCAGTTATGGAAGCCAATGATGGGAAGCCACTCAACCAAGTTTCTTTTTCTGTCTTGTCCCTGCCAGTCCAGAGGAACACAGATTCTGAATTTCCTTTGGGTAGTGTCACCAAAAAGTGGAGAATTTGCAAGCTGGGCCAGGAGGTGTTATTATGTGCAGATAATAAACAGTCTCCGATTAAGTAATTATGATAAAAACATGCTTTTAGGGAACCATTAAATTTTTATAGACTCTAATAGGACATTCAATATGTTTCCCAACTTGTGCATTCCCCATTTAAAGACGCTGGGTCTCTAGCTGGGATGGCCTCCTCCCTGAATTTCAGAAGTGCTAAAATAACAAGCAGTGTCTGGCTGGGTGATTTTCCACATTCACCCTGTTTAAAGGAAGAAGCTTGTTCTACCGTAAACAGTTATGGGAACTGTTTGCTTTGGATGGGCTTGGTCCACACGGGCTGAGGAAGGCCTTCTTGCTCTGGTTTCTTGCCAAGGTGGAAATTTAATGCCAAAGGCTTCCTAGTTATGTAGAGGCATCTTCTGATTTGAGTAAGTTTGGTCTGAAGAAATCGTGTTGGGGAGTCCAGAGAGAGTAGTAGTGGCTTGAAAACACAGTCACTTGAAATAGTAGCTTCTGCTAACCTAGCATGGAGCAGAATTCACTGTTGTTTCTTGGATTGAATATTTCTTGAAACTGTTTTTGCCCCATCAATGGTTAGGAAAGGCTTTACCTGGAGACTATAATGTACATCTGTGGACACAGCCTATAGTCCCTTATATCTATTAAATCTAGTGGAAAGGATTCTGGGTGACTTAGCACCATCAGGAGCATAAGTACAGTCCCTGGGCTCCAGGTGGGTATACAAAGGTGAAAAGGGTGTAGCTGCTAGAAAGAAGCCAGTTTTACATTCTAGTCATTCCATTACTTGCTGTACTCAGAGTGGATGAACTGTACAAGTTGTGATTCTAAGCCCAGGCTCCAGAGATAAGCTGCCTTGAGTTTTTGGCCGGCCTCTACCAATTACTTGGCATGTGACCTTGGACAAATTGTCGAAGTTCACTGTACCTCTTTCTTCACCTCTGTAAGATGAGGATTGTCATAGGGCCTCAGTAAGTTAATATATGTGGAGCATTAAGATAAAAGCTAGAACTAAGTTAAGCACTCAGTAAATATTAGCTACTTTCATTTTCTCCTTTTCTTGAAATTATAGGCAACGCCAATTGATTACTGACTCATTGTCTAGCTTGATGGCTCTGGTTGGAAAGGGAATTATAAGAGACTGAGAAATATGTGGATGTACCATCTGGTCCACCTTAACACCTATATGCACCCATATCTGTTCACAAAAGCAAAACAGGCCCGTTGGATGCTCAAACATGTATGAAGACTTCTCTCAGAAGTCAGTTTTCTGGCTTTATGTTATGAGGCAGATCAGTTCTGTTTTTAACTTTGTTCTGTCCTTTTGATAGAGGAATTCAAGTCATGCTTATTGTAGCTTAATCTTACCCAGAAGTCATTGTACACCAACCCTATAAGACTACTAACGATGCTGTCTGGGAACAATAGTCAGTGTTACATATGATAGCGGTTGGCCAAATCTATGGACTCATTCAGGTGTGGCCAGAACCTTTAAAATACCACAGAGCAAGTGGGAGGTGGAGCGTTTACAAGTAGCAGATTATTGTATAACCATTTCCTGTGCCCCAGTGTGCTCTGACTTCAGCTGCTTTTTAAAGCCACTGATCCACAGCTTTTGTTATGAACCATAACCTCCCCCTGCGCTGCTCCACTGGCCACTCCCTGTCTTGGCTCCTGGCTGCCTTCTGTCACAGTCATGTAGATCACGTTATCTGAATCCTGTGTTCCTTGTTGTTCCCTCTGTCAAGGACTTGGCAGTTCCTGGTGTTTGTGTGTTTACTGTGTCAGTACATATTCGTTTTCTCATTCATTCATTTATTCATTCATTCATTCATGCAGCCATCTTGCAGGCATTTATTAAGACCCACTAGGTACTACAGGCATTGCAGTAGGCACCAGGGATAGAGGCAACTGAAGCTCTCTTGGTGCCGGGGCCACATTTAAGACTCTAGAGGGGAAGAGACACACATACAGATAGTGACAAAGGTGGCAAAATGAGAGGTGGGATAAATGGTTAGAAACATCGACTTTAGGGGCACCTGGGTGGCTCGGTCAGTTAAGTGTCTGCCTTTGGCTCAGGTCATGATCTTGAGGGTCCTGGGCTCGGGCCCCGCGTTGGTTCCCTGCTCCGTGGTGAGCCTCCTTCTGCTTCTGCCCCACCCTCCCCACCCCCCCAGCTCATGCTCACTCTCTTGCTCTCTCTGTCAAATAAAGAAAATCTTGAAAAAAAGAAAAAAAAAAGAAACATTGACTTTGAACCTGAGTGAGTGGGTTCAAATTCATGCTCTGCCAACTTCTATCTGTGTGAACTTGGACAAGTTTCTTACCATTTCTATGCCTAGTTTCCACATTTGTAAGATGGGAAGCATCATTGGACCCACCTCATAGGATTGCAGTAGGACTTAATATTAATGAAATATGTAGGAGAACGCCTAAAATATATAGTAAGTGCTACATAAGTGTTTGTTAAATACATAAGTGCAATGATAGTAATATACACAGGGTGTTAGAGGAGCGGCTAGCCCCATTAGCAAGCTAAAAATTTTGTCTCCATGTAGCTCTGTCCCAGGTTTGAGAAACTTTTCCTACTGAGGAGAACAGAGAAAAAAAAAAAAAAAACAAAAACAAAAAAAAAAAACAAGCCAGGCCAGAGTTTGGCTGTTGAGCATTGGAACCCTGTTAGTGCAGGTCAGCCTGTCTTGAATTTTTGCTTTATTTCCAGAAATAAGCCTTGTCCCCTGATCCTTGGACCAAACTTCTACCTTATATATATTTTTAAGTTTTTATTTTAATTCCAGTCCCTTGCATCTTTGTTGCAGTGACTGAGTCTTTGTCTTATTTTCCTGCATCCTTAGTCTTGGCCTTAGTTTCTGGTCAAGCCCTCGGTTCTTCTGGAGCAGAGGTTTTGCCTTGACAGTCTGTCCTTGAACTCCATTCTCCAAGTACAGTTCCAGCTGCCAGTTGCCCTATCTCTTGCTGCTTGGATTTCTAACTATAACTTGTTCTAGGATTCCCTGTTGCTTTGTTTCTTCTTCCACTTGATCCACCACTCACCTATTAACTTACTCTCCTGACACTATGCTCACATAGCTGGTTCTTCCTTAGTGCCTGTCTCCCAAACACTGGCCTGACCCTCTCAAGCAGGTGTTTAGTGTCTGGTCTCATCTCACTTAAGGGCTGTTCTGCTCCCACCTAGTTTTCTCTAGCGATAGAAAGAAGGTGGGAAGGGAAAAGGACTGAGTCAGATGTTCTCTGTGTTGCTCATGAAGTGACTTACACAGTACAGTTGCTGGTTCAAAGGAATTTTTGGAGTGTGTATCTTAGGAGATATCTATAATAAATGTGCATTGGCCTCGATGTACTTAGGAGCGGGTTGCTATGTATAAAGTTTGCTACTTGGGACTTTCCTTTCTAGATGGCCAAGTTAAGAAATTTTCTTTGCCAATTTATTTATCTCCCTGAATAGCCAGTCTTGCTCAATACCAGTCACGTATATTGTTCCACTACTCACCAATTCATGAAGTCATAGTATTACAGTTCTGATTGTTTTTACTTTAGTTCTTTGTTATATTTCTTGTTCTTAGTATTTACATGCGTGTTCAGTATTTCAGGAAGCCATGGGTTTCCTCTCTGTTTTCTCCATTCCTATTTTTGCTGCCTCAGACTTTTCCAAACCTCGAATATAGTTTAAATGTCAGCCCAAAGAATTTCTCTCTCCGTGGACTGACTTCTGTTGAACATGGCTGCTTTCTTCTTGAATAAGACAGTCTAGTTAAGATAATAACCACAAAGCTCCATTTCTGACGAGGGTGGTGTGAAAGCGAGACAATAGTGAAAGAGAAATAGAGGGCGTAGTATAATCCCCTGCTTTTAGCAACATAACCTAATTTTCATTAGGCCCCAGTAGCTGCCTAATTTCCATTAGGCACCTGCTGATTTCTTGTAGCCCCACACACAGAAGACAATCTCATTTTCCCTTCAATTCTATTTGGTACTTAAATTTAATTGAAAACTTAATTATAAGTGCTAGAAGTCATCTGCAGAGTATTTCTCATTTGTGAGTTATTTTATTATCCATTTTTAAAAAATGGTGACCATTTATTTTCTTGGGTTGAAATAATTTTCATTTTAAATAGCATTTGACATTTGCAAGGGTTTCAAAGCACACTCATATACATTATCTCATTAATTCTCACAGCAGCCCCATGAGGTAGGTGGAACATATTATTCCTATCCTAAGATGAGGAAATAATGGCACAGAGAAAGATTGGAAAAGGGTAAAGTAGAGAGGGCATTTAGAAAGCTGTGCATTGGAGGGGGAGACTGAGGATATAGTGCTGCTTGCAGCTCTGGCACTGTTGATTACTGTGTGCCTCTGAGCAAGTCACTTAATCTCTCCACCTCTCAGTTTCTTTGTCTGAAAAGTGAAGGACTTTGATGCTCTATAGACTTTCTTCCAATTCCAAGTCTGGATGATGTTTGTTTAAACAGATATGTTCATATTTGTCTCCCCAACTCAAACTCTGACAAGTGAGGAATATGAACACAACACAGGCACACACAAACACACATATATATGTGCACGCATGCAGACACACAGACATCAAGGTACTCCTTTGGACCTAGAGTTGAGGCCAACCAGTCCCAGAGTGAAGGGACTTGCTGGATGGGAGTACAAGGGGACTTGGAATGTAGGAAAAGATGATTTGTTTTTGAAAAGGTCTAATATTCACACTAGGTAGATCTGAGGTGGCAAGTCCTGGCTGGGACAGTGTTTGATCTAGTTCAACGCAACCTGGAGGAATTAGAGGATTGGAGAAGATTGGAAAGTATGTCTTTGTAGGGGAAAAACCAACTGGACATTAATTACAAAGTTTCACTGTATCACGGTTAATAGAAAGATGGTAACCATAAGAATTGTTTAAAGATGATTTTTTTTAAAAAAAGAGCAATTTTAGGTTAACAGCAAAATTGAGAGGAAGGTATAAAGTTTTACCATATACCTGCTGCCCCTGCATATAGACTCCCTCAACATCAATGTAGCTATCAGAATTTTGGAAATCTTGAAGTATAACCACTTCTCTAAGTGCAAAACTGAAATGTCCTTTGAAAAAACAGTGGATTTATTTATTAATCGTTGTGCAAGAATCTTGCGGTAACATTTTGGGAAGAGGAAGCCTTTCTCTTCCTCTCCTTGTGTTAGTTACAGTGTTATGGCACTAACAGTCAATAAAGGATGTGACCACAAGAGTATCTCTTTTGTAACATAAATAATAATCTTGAAGGATTTCAATTGTAGTGCTTTATAATGGTGATGTTTGTTTTGTATGCTTATGTGTTTTTATATTTTTAATATCTTAGATGCTTTTATTGACCATGTAATGTGAGTCATTGGTATCTGCTAGAGACATCATCTTCTCCTGATTGGTGGTAATTGCTGACAGAAGCATTTCTTGGCAGCATCATTGGAATACTTCTTCACTGAATCCAAAATGAGGTAAGCTCAGTGCGGGCAAGGGGCCTGCCTATATATTCCCCTGTGTCATGTGAGTGCCCGGCAATGGTAGACCCTCAATAAAATTGTGGATGAATAAAGCATATTCCACCTAAAACAATGTCTGTAATTATCAATAGTAGAAGGAGTTGCATGATGCTACAAGATGAGGACTTTTTTTTTTTAAAGATTTTATTTGTTTATTCATGAAAGACACAGAGAGAGAGGCAGAGACACAGGCAGAGGGAGAAGCAGCCTCCCTGCGGGGAGCCTGATGTGGGACTTGATCCTGAGACTCCAGGATCATACCCTGAGCCAAAGGCAGATGCTCAACCGCTGAGCCACCCAGGTGTCCCAAGATGAGGACATTAATAAACAACCTTGTTGTGACAGGTAAACCACCAGGGCTTCATATTGTATCTTCAATCATGATATTTAGTGAATATCATTCCTTTATTTCTGTGATCACAAAGGAGTGAAGTGTCCCTGGTTTTTGAATAGACAGTGATACTTTCTATAGCTGTGTCATCAGGGATTTCTACTACCAAAAATTTTGCAAAGCAAATAGCCCATGTAGAACTTGGTGAGGATGCTATATGCATCTTGATTACTCTTAGGGTCTGGAAATAGGACCCAGAGTAAAATTACTAGGTGGATTTGCCTGTGGCCTCAGGTTGAGTCTCCAGGGTAGAGCACAGAGGGCACAAGTGCCTACACATTCTATTGAGAGGCTCCAGACCAACATCAGGGCTTGCTAAGAGATGCCCTGAACTGTTTTTATTGTCCCCCATCCAACTCCAACAGGAGTTCTTGGGAGAATTTTTAAAAATAACAACTTTATCGAGATATAATTCATACCCCATCAAATTTATCACTTTAAAGTATATAATCCAATGGTTTTTAGCATATTTACATAGTTGTATAACCACTACAACTACCTAATTTTAGAACACTTTTATCACTGCAAAAAAACTTGTTCTCATTAGTGGCCACTCACCATCTCTCCTTCTCCTGGCCCCTGGCAATTATGAGTCTGCTTTTCGTGTCTATCAATTTGCTTGTCCTGGACACTTCATTTAAATGTCATACAATATGTGACATTTTGTGTCTGGCTTCTTTTACTTAGGACTATGTTTCCAAAGTTTATCCATACTCTAGCATGTTTCAGAATGTCACTTTTTAAAGGCTGATTAACAGTCCATTGTATGTATATACCATATTGATCTGTTGATGGACATTAGGTTGTTTCCACTCTTGGGGTTTTGAATAATGCTATATGAATATTCATGTACATATTTTTGTGTGGTCTTGGGAGCCTAGAACTCTGTCCCCAAAGTTTGTGAGCACAGAGCATGGAGTCTGCTCCTTGACTAGACATGAAGCTGGCTGGAACTGCCCATCATAGCAAAGAGAAGAAAGGAGGTTGTAGTGGGAGTAAGCTCCAATTCCATGGTAAGCAGGGTAAATATTGTGTTTTATAGGGAGTAAAATGACACCATGGAAAGTATAACCAACTTGAAAAGACCCTGACCAAGAATACTGTCTGTGTATGGAATTACTGCCTGAGCAAGAGCTAAGGGAGAATCATTAGTGGTCAGTAGTATAATCTATTCTCTACATGAGGGGACAGAAAAGTGTTGGAGATCTTCAGTGGGGGTGTGTGAGTTTTTTTTTCTAAGGAACACATATAAGTTCCCCAGGAGACTCAGGAGAGTCACAGAGGACACCAAATAAAATAAACAAAATAAAATAGCACCAGCTAAATAATGAAGACCTTTTTGCTTCATTACTTCTCCTTTCTCCTCCACCCCTCAACCAGGGAGAAACAACAAACAAGGTTGGGGTGTGGTTGGAAAAAGAAGTGTATTCCACTTCCCTGTTGCAGGTTACTGGAACCCATTAGGACCTGATCTAGAATGTAAGGGAGGAAGATTTGAACAACAGGAAAGAGAGAAGTTTGGCTATTAAGGAAGATTGAACCTGGATGATACCTTGACATATGATTGTTACGAAAATAAAAAGGACCTAGAAAAGTTACACATTTTTCTCAAGATGTTGTCTGGGGTCAGGAAAAAGATCTGACAGCAAGTTTGAAGCATAAGAATGAGAGAAAAAGAAACTAAACCTAATTTTCTGTTTGCACTCTATACAGTCTAGCACGATTAATAAACAACTTTTTGTAAGAGTAATGTTATCTCTGGACTGCCTAGGACTTCTTTGGATCCCAGAATTGTGCTAGAGATGCTTTGCTGTAGTGGCTGGTGGTACCCAGGACAGAGACTGTCAATCAAAGGACCTTGCTACCCCCACAAGAAAGGTAGGTGCCTGAATAGGCTGACCAATTTGAATGTTCTGTTTTCAGGTGACAGTGATGGGTCTACAGGTCTACATGACCCAACTAGAGTTAAGACCTTGTCTAGAGAGAGGCAGGAATTTTGGAAGTCTTTCTCCTCCTGAGACCATGAACTGTAAACATCACATGAATCTACTGCTTCTTTCCCTCCATGTGAGAGAACTCACTGGAAAAGGAAGCCAATGCAGAGAGAAGTGACCTAAGAGATGGAGACTACCTGATTCATGATACACTGTTTGATGAAAAATGTTAAAAAAAAATTCTTGCACTATTGGGACATGGAGTTGAGTTAATCATACCCCTCAATTCTTGGCATATATCATCAATGGTCACCACCTCTCATTTTATTTTAATATTATTTTTTAGGAGGGCAGATGCAGGGGGAGAGGGAGAGAGAGAATCTTAAGCAGGATCCATGCCCAGTGCAGAGCTTGACATGGGGCTTGATCTAGTGACCCTGAGATCAACACCTGAGCCGAGATCAAAGTTAGACACTTAACCGACTAAGCCACCTAGGTGCCCCCAACCATCTCTCATTTTAAAAATTATTTCTCTCTCTCATCCCCCATCTCCTCTTACATTCTCCCCCCATTATATGCCCCTACTTAAATGTCTTTTATGTTTTTCAAAGGTACATAATATTGAAGAACATATATTGAGATGGTTTTGTGTGTTTTTATTTATTTATTTTTTTAAATATATATTTATTTATTATTTATGATAGACATAGAGAGAGAGAGAGAGGCAGAGACACAGGAGGAGGGAGAAGCAGGCTCCATGCTGGGAGCCTAACGCGGGACTCGATCCTGGGACTCCAGGATCGCTCCCTGGGCCAAAGGCAGGCGCTAAACCACTGAGCCACCCAGGGATCTCCTTGTGTGTGTTTTTAATAGAAATAAATGGCATTGTATTATAGACTTCACTAAGTTCACCCCTCCCTTTAACCTAATGTTGTGTTTTTAAGTTCCTATAGCATTACTGTGTATAACTCATTGACCTGACTGTGGCTGGGGCTCCTAGGTTGACTTGAGCTCCTTTGTACCATACACAGTGCTGCCCTTGACATCTTCATATATGCATGGGGGATACACCTAGGAGTGGAATTTCTGGACATTTCAATTACCACATAAACTAAGAAATTACCTTTTTGGTTAAGTCACTTAGCAATGGATTTGTTTCACTTGCAACCAAGGGACTCCTACCTAATCTTGCCCATTGGAGGCGAGTGGCATATTGTCCCCTCTGCCTGGCCACTGCCAATCCCCTTTGGAGAGGCCAATAATAAAGCAGCATTTCTGATGTCCATCCATGCTTTCAGACTCAGTAACTGGCTTCTCCTTTAGAAAAAGTCTTATCACCTCTGGTTCACATAATGGATAATGTGAATCTATAGGTGTTGTTTGACTGAAAAAATATTTTAATTAAAAAAATCCATATACTCTAAACATAGAAAGATGTTTGCAAACTTTGGAACTGTGATTATGTTTGGGACTCTCTAGAAACGGAAATGTCTATTAATGCTAAAAATACTTTACTAGATCAATCATCTTAACAATAAAATCTTATTAAAACAATATTTTCTCACCACAGGAATGTAAGTTATGAGACCTTGGTTAAGGAGATTTCCTTCTGTGGTACATAGATCTTTTTCCAAATGTTTTTGTTTACTGAACTTTTGGGGACTTCTCTGAAGTCTTCCTGTCACACACTGCTGCAGAAACTCCCATTTATGGCCCAAAGGTCAGTTGAAGTAGCTGAAGAATAATGAAACAACATTCTATTCCTTGATAATGAGTTAATATTAATAAGATGGAGTTCAATAGGGATAAACTCAAGATCTGTAAATATAAGACAATTCATTCATGTTAACCTTAACATTGAATGGACTCAGGAAAAGGTAATCCTGATTTGACAGAAATTCATCTGAAAAGGACATAGAAGTGGTAAGTGACCTTAACTTAGAGTAATAACAGTTGGAAGAAGCCCCTGGAAACACCAGCGTAACCTGAGGCAGCAGTAATTGAGGGGGTGTGCTGTGTTCAGCCTCAGAGGCAGCGGAGGGATCAGTCCCTTCTCTTTTGCTAGTTTTACCATTTCTGGGGGATTTTTCTGAGCACAGAGCTTAAAAGAGACAATGACAAGTAAGAAGCTTTGAAGCGAGGACAACTGGCAAAAGAAATCTAGAAACTATCATGTCAGCAAATACCAAGATAATACCAGCTATTTTTAGGGATGCCTGGGTAGCTCAGTGGTTGAGGTTTGCCTTCCCCTCAGGGAGTGATCCCAGATCCAGGGATCAAGTCCCGTATCGGGTTCCCTTCGAGAAGCCCACTTCTCTGCCTGTGTCTCTGCCTCTCTCTATGTGCCTCTCATGAATAAATAAATAAAATCTTTTTTAAAAAGCTCTTTCATTTTTATTATTTAACTTGATTCTTCCATGGGCCTTGTCAGGTAGACTGGTAGCTATTGTTCTCATTTTACAAATGAGAACTAAGGCTTTAACAGGTTAACCTCACTTGCTCAAAGTAGCCTGTCAGTTCAATAGGGATGCTGGGACTAGATCACAGGCCTCCTGGTCTGTGTTTAATGCTCTTTTAGTTTGCCTTGAGTGACTGAAAACTTAAGGCTGCACATTCTGCTCTTGTGGAAGGCAAACCCAGGAAATGACGTTAGTGAATCAGAAAGCAATAAACGCAACATAAAGAAGACTAAACACATACACACACACACACACACACACACACACACACACGCACGCACTCACCCAGCGAGAGCTCTCCCCTAAGGCTGTGGTCAACTTTGTCATGGATATTATTCCAGTGGAGATTTGATAATAGCCCTTCAGGGATATTGTAGAAAGGATTCCTGTATGGAAAAGACATTGGACACTTTTCTTTGTTTTTATAACTGTTACGTTATGTATTGGACTGGGAAGAAAGTAATCATAAAAATTCTGGCAACCTGCTATGTTTTCATCTGTCAGTTTGCTAACCAGAGCTAAGATCTGAAAAGAAAATTCCATTTGAAAAAACATTATTCAGGCTGGTGGCAGATAAATGACTCATTGATATATGTATATATCTATATCTATATATATGATTGATATAAAATATATCAAAATACATATCTATAACTATAAATATATTTATATATATAAATATATAAAAAAGATTTTATTTATTTATTTGGCAGACAGAGAAAAGGAACCAAAGCAGGAGGAGTGGCAGGCAGAGGGAGAGGAAGGAGCAGCCTCCCCCATAAGCAGGGAGCATGATGTGGGACTCAATCCCAGGACCTTGGGATCATGACCTGATCCGAAGGCAGACGCTTAACTGATTGAGCCCAGCCGCCCTCCTGCCCTGCCCCTGACTCGTTGATAGATTTATGTCAGTCTTATTTCTGTTTATCCACCGAAGTACTTTGGTGTCAATGTCTCTTACACATCAGCCATTTCCCTTGATACCAGCTATACACAGACAAAAGAATAAGAGAATAATCATGAAAAATCAGGCTCTGGAAACCGAGTTGTCTGGCCTGAGGACTAAGTCCAAGTCACCTCAGAGGCTCATGAAGTCTGATGTTCATGCAGCCTCAAGTATCTTTATTTTTACTGTGTGTCTGAAGCTCATGACATGATTGAGGTTAGTAACTATGGAGACTGGGGTGATTTATTTACCACTGAGGAGGTTTAGCACTGACACAATCAGAACAGGCTTCCTCATGCAAACAGTGTCTGCTTCTCCTTTATTCAGGGGATCTGTGGGAAAAAGATGGGTGAATGGAACTGATGAATCTGAGATATTTTAAATGAAAGCACATGAGAGCAAAAGGGAGAAAGAAAGGGCCTGGAGAACTGGTAGGTCTCTGTTAGCCATGTCTGGGTCCTGATGGTTGCCAGGGCTGGAGGTCTGAGTGATGAGGCCAGGGCTCAGGATAGTTCTGGAATTACAAAAGGAAAGCAAAAGAGATCTATAGGAGATGACCTGACATATTGCACTGGATCCTATAGGAAAATCCCCCCAAAAATCCTTCCCATCCCAAGTGACATCCCTCTTTATGTTTCAGAGTGAAGTTATTTTTGTCATCACTCAGACACAGCTGTGATTTCTGCAAACTGGATTTTCAGGGGGCATGTACCTCAGTCTCCTATGTCAGAGTCAGGCCTGGCTGACCTCCTTACATTTATTTATATTTATTTATAAAAGATTTTATTTATTTATTCATGAGAGTCACAGAGAGAGAGGCAGAGACACAGACAGAGGGAGAAGCAGCCTCCCTATGGGGTGCCTGATGCAATACTCGATCCCAGGACCCCAGGATCACAACCTGAGCCAAAGGCAGACGCTCAACCACTGAGTCACCCAGGTGCCCTTGACCTTCTTACATCTAATTTCAGTCTTTTCAGAGTTGATGTAAATTGTGCACGTGACTTGAGAAGAAATCACAGGCTGCTTCATTGTTTCCTCCCTGAAACTTCTACCTCAAACCCCAAACCAAAAATACCATCAACTCACCACTCTTGAGGAAGCCACAGGAGGAGCTACAGCATGTCTGAGGAGTGATTGCAGCCAAATACCAGTTGCAAAAAGAAAGAAAAAAAAATCTCATCAGAACTATGGGATTCTTAGAGCTGCTTTATTTTTAGGCACTTAGAACACTAGAACCACTTACTATAGGCAAGCCTCATCAGCTGGCATGGGTTTTGGACAATCAGAAGAAGCAGAAAGGGCTATTGTCACTCTCAGGAGTAATGGAGTCCCCTCCCTCTCTGACATAAGCACAGACCTCGTTAGCTAATGTCTTTCACATCTGGGTAGAAGTAATGCAAATACAACTATGGCATGATGCAGCATGAACAGACTAAACAGTAAAAGACGGCATAGCATGAAAACTCTGTATCCTCAAATAGACCTGTTTTGTTTAAATAAGCCCTGAGATCCATAAACAACAAAATGAAGAGCCCTTGAAGTAGATGTTGAGAAAACTGCTTACTGTCTACTCATTAGCAACAACTCAAGACTTCTGCTTTGCAGTGTGGGATGGCAAAGGAGTTCTTTCAGCCTAGTAATTTTCCTCTTCATAGACCTGGACAAAGTAATTTCTGAGACTTGGGACAAATCACTCCATGTCTCCAAACTCTAGTTAACTGACCTGTGAAATGGGAATTAAAGTAATACCATATGGGGTTACTGCGAAGATCAAACGACACGATCCATGTAAAACAGGCAGTTAGTGCAGTGCCTGCGAGATAGTGCTCAATAAACATTTGTTGTCATTATGGTTTAGCACAATGGTAAAGTACACAGACTCCAGTGCCAGCGTGTCTGTCTTTGGATCCTGCCTTTACTGCTCACTGGCTATGCAACCTTTGGCAAGTTACTCAACTTCGCTGCTCCTCTGTTTCCTTAACTATAAAATGGGGAAAACATTACCAACTACCTTGTAAGGTTATTGTGAGGACTGAATGAACTAAGCCCTGAGACCACGGCCAGGCACAAGGTGAGGACTATATAATGTGGTAATTACTTTCACTATTCTGCAGAGAATTTTGTTGACAATGTGTTTCTCCTACTTTCTACTCCCCACCATCGATGTTGGGATTCTCTTCCCCTTTTCAAATTTGAGTTACTAGAAAAAACCTCAATTCACAAAACCTGTGTGGCGCTGTTCTCTCTCTCCCAGGGCCCTGAGGGGGAACACATCCAGTGTTGAGAAAGTGGTAGAAGCAGAAACTTTAGCTGTGCAAGAGTCCTGAGAGCTCCTGCCTGCCCTCCTCCTTTCCCAGATTAACCCTGGGGGCTCAGGGATGGCCTCAAGGATCTGAGGGGTCTGTTCCCATGCTTCAGCTGAGACCAGGTTCCTGAGGAACACACCCAGAGGCTCAGAGAGGATTCCAGACTGTAGAGCAGAGCAGAAGTCCCGGGTCCATTTTCTAACCATCCTGACCTTGGTGAATTCCACAGTCTGGGGAGATCCCAAGCCTGGAAGCCCACTCATGGCTGTATAAACTGGAGAAAATTTCTGGCCCAGAACTTCATCCAGAGGTAGAGACACTAGCTGTCTTTTAGCAGTGGTAGCAGGGTTGATAGTGTCCAGATTCTCAGCTAAGTTGAATCATCAACATATAGCTTCTATTTGCTATTTCTTTCATACAGAAATCCAATCTTAAAATCCTCTGAATCTTTCTGCTCATGATCTGTAGGAAAGCCAGCACTAGCCAGAAGGGAAAATCTGGTATGAGAGAACGAGAGTCAGCTCTGGGCAGCACTATAAAAGTTCTCCGTAGTGAGAACTATGTGTCAGCTGATGTGTTTCATATGCTGTATTTCTTTGAACTGTTGTAAGAGCGCTAGGAGGTAGGTACAATAATTATGCCCATTTTATGAATGAGGATGTTGAGATTCAGAAGGGTTAAAAAGGATCACACTGACAGTGGTGTGACAAGAGTCTGGAATCAGACCCATTCTGTCTGATTTCAAAGCCTGTGCACTGGGCCAAATGTTTCCAGTTGTCTCTCTGACCCTCTCGTTTTCCAGATTTCTTCTATTTCTTATTCTGTCATTTTCAAAACCTCTACTAGAAAAGGCATTTACCATAGACATTTGAGCCTTTGTGTGAGTTTAAGTCAATATATTGCAATTCCAGGAAGATAGTCTCATTTTAAGGTCCTTCACCAATTCTGAAATAAAAGGCTTTATTTCATTGAAGGGGTTTGGGGCACTATTCAGTAGGTAGGGATGCATTTTTGGAACACTGCTCCTGAAATAATAATTCTTGCTCCAGGGCTGGCCTTGCTAATAGTTACAGCAACAACAACAACAGCAATTATAATAGCAATGATTGCACCAACTATCAGACTGGTATGTGCTAAGGTTTAGGGTGCTATGCTGTTGGTGTAAATCATTCCATTCAATCCTCACCACAACTCTTATAGGTGGGCCTTATTATACTTATTGATTTATAGATGAAGAAGCTGAGGTTCAGAGGGGTTAAGGAACTTGTTTAGGATCATACAGCCAATGGGGGTTAAACAGCTGGGATTTGACCTTAGGTAGGTGTGTCTTCAGAGACTGTGCCATACTGGAGAAAGCAAAGCATTGGGGGAACTCTTGAACTAGGCCAGAGGTTCTCCTACCCTTCTTGCTTTCTGCAGATTTACCTGCCCTTCTGGTACAGATGGGCCATGTAACACGAGGTTAGGTGGAAGCAATGCCTTGGCTAAATCTCCATCGTATAGAGGCAGCAATGGAATGATTCTGTTTCCGGCATTCTAGCACAGGGACTGCCGAGTCCTGTGATCACTGGAGCATTAGTTTAGCCACATTCTATACTCTTAATTTTATATGTTGTCTCAGTGAGATGAGGGTTTCAGGCTCTTTTTCTATCTACATGGGGATTTATATTAAATAAATATTCCAAGGAGAATTAGGCCAAGGGCTGTCTTTTGTACATGCTCAACTAAATGACCCCAAATTGGAGTTGAAATGGTTTGTGGTCCCTGAGACTTCATTGGATAATCAGTCTTCTTGTTTCAGGTCAAGCCCCTAAGACTGATACTCAAAATACACTTGGACCAATTATTCATGGTTTCTTAGAAGGAATCAGTTTGTAAAACATGAGAGAAAGCCTCAAGACCATGCTGAGTGTTTCACTGCCTCTTGAGATATTCCCTGTGGGTTCTATTGTAAGGCACAAGAAAAGGTTTGTATGTAATATACATTTGCTATACCACTTGTACAGTCTATATTTAGTTTTGTCTGTTTGATATATTTGATTCTTCTGTGGAAGATAAGAAAGCAAATGGGAAAGTAAAGCTCACAAGAAATGTTGAAAGTACACAGAAAGTGAGCCAAGAGCTTTTGAGATATTGGTGAAACTCCTAGGATGTTATCTTAGGATGGTAAGTAAAGATACGGTGTAAGGAAATAGCTTGTGAGACAGGCAGAAATCATGCGATGTGTTCCACATAGACAGTAAATTAGCAATCTATAAAATATAGTAAAAAAAGAATAAGTGAAATATATGATGGGAAAAGACACGAATGTTACCTATAGATAGAAAGGGATGGAAGGATCAAGTCATGATCGTGTCACCTCTGGACCAATAGCTATGTCATCCCTAGATGGCTACCCATCAGTGACACCCATTTTGGTCCCATGTATTATTCCCCCCAAATGAACATCAAAGCCAGAGCTTCTGTAGACTAATTGGGAAGCTATAGCTGTGGCCAGGTGAACTTCCCTGTGTGTATCTTTGATAGAACACGTGTGTGTCGTTATCCCAGGGCACCTTCTGTCTGTTGGCCTCCTTGGTGCAACCTTATCTCTGGTCTTCATAAGCATACCATTTGTGGGATAGGCTGATGTGGGAGAGAGGGAGAGAAAGAGAGAAAGGAGAGAAAGGAAGAGAGAGAAGAGATACGAGTATGGTCCTCCCACCCACTTGGGTGGCCTTTTTCTGAGTGTGTTCAACTCTTTCGCTCTGTTTCTTATGGTGTATTTTATTTTATTTTTTAAAGATTTATTTGACAGAGACAGAGAAAAAGAGAGAAGGAGAGGCAGAGAGAGAGAGGGAGTCTTAAGCAGGCTCCATGCTGAGTGCAGAGGCTGATGCAGAGCCTGCTCTCATGACCCTGAGATCAGGACGTGAATAGAAACCAAGAGTCAGATGCTTAACTAACTGCACCACCCAGGAGCCCCTCTCATGGTGTATTTTATTTTATTTTATTTTATTTTATTTTATTTTATTTTATTTTATTTTATTATTATTATTTTTTTTCATGGTGTATTTTAAATATATTTACTAAATCGTGCAATTTTCAGCATATTCAATTTTGAGGCTTTGAGCCTTTCTGTCTTGTGGCATCAGGGATGATTTGCTTGGTAGTGTTCTCAGAGGTAAATTCCCACCCGGCAACCATATTAGATTATTACCATTTGGATCTTTTTCACTCACATCATCTGTTTCCTTGGATAAGACTCCAATGGTGGATACTTTAACTCCATCAGAGGACCTAGGAAAAGAGCTGTGCCAACAGAGTTTGGAATAGAGGCAAAACCAATTTTGGAGAGCTCCAATGTGTGTTGAAAAAGAAAGCAATCACATAAATGTGTTGTATCACATCCTGAATATGGTCTCAGGCCCTCTGCCAAGGCAGTCCGTAAACATTTTTTATGAATTTGATTTTTTTTTTCATTAGGAAAATTGCTGAACCTCTAAATTACCCAGAGTAGCCAAAGAAGGACAGCATGGGCCCTCTGTCATTCATTCAGAGCACATTTGGGAGAAAGGAAGAATGGTGGTTTGTAAAAATCCATAAATAACATAAATAACAAATGATTTTAGTGACTCTAAGTGACTTAGCTGCTCACAATCAGTGACGTCCTCAATATATTATTTATACCTTTTGTGTTTTTTCTCATATAACATCTTTTATATCCCTTCTGCTTACAGTATTCTGTTGTTCATGTATTGTGTTTTAACCACAAACTTTTTCCCACTATCAGTCACATGGCTCTAAAATGAAATATAGATTATAAAAGGAAACCCTTTCCACACATTTATGAAATGGTTTCCAGCTGGTCTTAAAAGTGTCTCTGATTCCCCCTGGATGTAAGTGTTTATCTGCTAATGCTTAGCACTTGGGACTTTCCCTGCTCAGTTTCAAAAGTGGGAACATGGAGATAAAGCCAACGTTTTAAGAGATTAGTATCTGAGAAACATAAAATTGGATGAAATAAATATCACATATGTATAAGAAGAAAGTTTTGAGCACTATATAGTGAAATTATGCCTGCGCTCAAAAAACAAACAAACAAACAAACAAACAAACCTAAAGCAACAAGAACAACAAACTCACTGTGTCAGAAAATACAAGGCTCGGTCGTTTTGTGATCCAGAGGAATGGAGTATCTTCAGAATGTAAAGATTATAGGTGTGGGTGATAAAGTCCCAAGTGATATGCCAATTCCTGCAGAAGACCCTAGAGAATCTTATAGGATTCTGGAATCCCTATAGAAAATGGTCTGTGTGCCAAAGGAAAAAGGACCTATGAGGTACCCTGGGTCCACTCTAGGTGCTCTGCTGTGTTAGTGGTTCCAAAGGTTTTTCATGCTGCCACATGTACTCAGGCCTTGGGGATGACTCCTTGGTGGCTTGCTGACAGGAAAGGAGTTAGGGAGTTGTCACTTCCAGGTAACTTTAAGGACCAGGGAGATCCCAGTGCCTGAATTTATAGGTTTAGGTAAATGTTCATTTTCCTTTTCTTTACACAACTTGCCTTTCCTGCCTGTGGTAACAAGCTTTCATCAGTTATAGGACCCATTTAAATCAATCCAACTTTGGACTTCAACAAGATGAATGGTGGCATCTTCCAGGAATATAGTGGAGAAATCACTCACAAAATGATAAAGCATTGATGTGCAAAGTAAGAAAGTCCAGAAAAATGCTCCATGTGATTACTTTACTTCAAAAAGTCCTCTGACTTCAGTGCATCCACCAATCATGGGCTAACTTTTCCTTCATTTTAGCTATCTCTGGTTAAAATGGGTGGGGTGAGTCTCTTTGACAACAGTAGGCAGTTTCTCCATAGTTAATGGGAAAGTAGAAAGATTTATGTCAGGAAGACTCTCTGGAAAGAACAAAGTGGCCTCCCAGAGCCACCTACTTCCTTAGCAATAACTTGCTGGTTGAAGTCAGAGTGTACTTCTCAAACAGGATTCCCCAGAACAGCAGTTGCTTAAACTGGTCAAAAAGAAAGTGTGAAAAATTCTGGGTTGAACAAATTTCAAGGAATTACTTTTCTGAAGGGCATAAAAAAATATTTAATGAATCACATGTCTTGGAATTAATGGTTTGCAGAACACAGTTTGCAGACACTGAACAAGGGATGACCTGTAGAGAAGTGGTCCATATCAGACAGCATGACTATGGACATTATTGACTTCTTGACTGCTGGGCATTAGGTAGTGCCACTGAGCATTCCCAGGTGTGACTGGGGAATGGGCATGAGAAGGAGAAAAGGAAGCAAGATAAAAAAGAGATGGCTAGGTAGTAGAGATGCTCAGTGACTTAGGTTTCTACTTCTGTATGTCTGAGATTAGAGGCCCTTTTGGGTAAAAACCATCACTACTACTCTTGCTGTGGAGCAAAACTGACTTGATCTCACCAGGGGAGGATGGCATTGAATGCTATAGCTCTCTGTGTTTTCATCGGGGTTGAGTTCCTTCTCCACGATGGCTTTTCTTTTTCCAGTTATGTGTATGTTATAAAAATGTGTATATTGTAGAATTGCCATGTTTTATTTTGGCCATGAACTTATCTCCTGGATAGCACGGGGTTGTGGATGTTTGAGTGTAAATCCATAGCAGAAGTTCACTGAGAAGAAAAACAAGGGGAATAAAGATATCCTGAGGTCAAGATGATGTGGTATGAAGTGAGCAAAATTGACAGGAGACTTTTGAAGGCAGAGATGGTGAAGAAAAGGGCACACCAAAAGGGGGAAAGGGATAGGATAGTGTGAAGAGGCCAAGAAAGAAATTCATTCAAGATTTTCTGGAGGTAGAATCCAGCAAAACAGCTTGTGCCAAGTAATGTTAGAGAATGGACCCTAGAACTAGTTCGTTGTCATTATGAATGATAAAGAAGTATACAGCAGAAAATAAAAAATTCCTCCTTCATATCTCCAGAGATAGCTATTGTTAACTTGCAATATGTCTTCCATTATGTGTGTGTGTGTGTGTGTGTGTGTGTATGATTATGGTCATTAGGTAACCATATATATCTTACATGATTAAAATCATACCATATATATAATTTGATATTCCACATTTAAATGTAATACTTAATACTTGTACTTTATTTTTTTTAAGATTTTATTTATTTATTTTAGAACCTGGGGGGAGAGGCAGAGGGAAAGGGAGAGGGAGAGAACCTCAAGCAGATTTTCCATCTTCCCCACCAAAGAGGGAAGTGGTGCTTTCCCTTGATTTCAGACCCCAGGAGGGATTCAACAAGACCATTTAACAAGCTTGGAAGAGGGACCCATGGCACAAGTCCTCTCAAGATACTCTCTTCAAAAACCCTCCTGCTCCTCGCTCTCTCAGCCCTCTTTGAATCTCCATTGTGAGTCAGGAATTTAGGAGACTTGTATAACCAATTTTCAGCTAAATCCTTGAGAAATTTTGCATTTAGACTCATCTCTCCTTTGGAATGGAGCAACTGTTGTGTCTTTGTGCTTCAGGTGAAGCATCAGTTTTAGTTCCTGTTACAAAGATGCTTGTACCTATACCTCTGAATTTCTCTTAGGATGGTAATTTACCTTAAGATGGCTTCCCAGAAGGGGAATCATTGGCTCAAAGGATTTGGAACGAGTATTTTCATTTTAAATGCCTGGTTGTTTTCTTCACCTGTGAGACTGAAGGGGGAACGGCTGGGCTAACTCAGGGATGAAACAGGTTGTTATGGGCAAGCTAGACCCTGCGTTAAGTGGTGCCAGGGTGGGTATTGGAATTTTTCTATGTGCCTATAATTGGCTTATCAAGCTGATAGCTTGAGGTTCTTCATACGGTAGTTCTTCTAAGCAACACCCAGTGCGGGAACACTTACAAAGGGACCAGGCCCATGCCTGCAATAGAAATAGGAGACTCCTGGGTGCCAGTGATTAGTAGAGATTTAAATAACAATAATTAACATTTATGAAGCACAGAGCATGTGCCAGGCCCTGTTTTAGCTATGTTAACATATGTTAATTGATTTAGACCTCACTCCAACTCTATGAAGACGCACTATTATTATTCTCATTTTACAGATGAAGAGGCTGTGGCATAGCCGAACATTGAACGCAGGCTGTTGGGATGCACAGCATATGTCTAACCACTGCATGGAACTGCCTCTGACACCAAACAAAGCACTATTATCCACAGAGGTTTTCTTACCTTCCCGTGAGAAAGACTGGAAACATTCTCAGAACTAACCTGATTTCTAGGGGTGACAAGCCTGAATGTGGATTCAAAATGAGGATTGCAGTCTAGTTGGCTGGGTACCAGCTCCACCTTGGTGGTGTCTGGCTTTGTTTCTCTTCCCCCTGATGGGGAAGTTGGGACCCACGGCACAGCTGTGCTTGGTGCAAACGGGATACTCACTAAAGGGTTGTTGTGTGGCTGAATGAATGATACAGGGTCCACAAAGACAATGACACAAATGCCTGCTCTCTGTATTTGTTTTTAACCTCATTATCATCTTTAATCATCATAGCGAGAGTATAAACTAATATGATTGCCCTTGTATCACAAATGAAGCTGAAGTTTAGGATAAGGGCTTTCACTTGTCCAAGGCTGTGCAGCTGGTTTCCAGACCACATTTGTCATGTTCTTCTGTTCGCTGAATATTTGTCACTTATGTCCTATGATCTGTCACAAGAGTTACTTTAGGTATTAGCTTCTGTACTCTTTTTTTTTTTTTTTTTTTTTTTCTTTTTTAAATTTATTTATGATAGGCACACAGTGAGAGAGAGAGAGGCAGAGACACAGGCAGAGGGAGAAGCAGGCTCCATGCACCGGGAGCCCGATGTGGGATTCGATCCCGGGTCTCCAGGATCGCGCCCTGGGCCAAAGGCAGGCGCCAAACCGCTGCGCCACCCAGGGATCCCCTAGCTTCTGTACTCTTAAAAGAGCCAACTTAAAAGATCCAACTAGTGTATCCCCATTTAGATTCCTCAAACTCAGTCTTCCTATTAAGATATTTCCTTGTGTCTCCAAACTGATTGTTCATATCCTTTTCCTTAAAATTAAACCAGAGTAATTTCTACATAATTTAGAACACTGGCTTTGTTAGAAAATCCCTGTACTTGCATCTTCCTTACATGGCATATTTTTAAATTAATTGTCCCATTCTGTTATATATTCTTTCTGCATACAAGCCTAGCAGCTAATGGAGACATGTCCTGCTTCCAGCATTGCAAAAGCAAAGGGCAGGACCTGGAGTCAGAAGACCTGAATCCTAGTGCTATCCTGCTAGGACCTGGAGTCAGAAGACCTGAATCCTAGTGCTATCCTGGAAGAGTATTTTAGCTGCTCTTGACTTTAATTTTCTCTTACATCAAATGAAGAAGTGTGATGGGTCAAGGAAGGTGTTAATTGTGCCCATAACTAATCTGTCCAGGAATTCCTCCCTGCTGGCTCTCAATGCAGTTCTCAAGCATGCTTGATGGGTGCACTGGAGGTGGCACCCAAGGTGAAAGCCAGTCACTGTCTTGGCGAATGTGAACACTCAGCTCCCACACAGGCCTATGCCTAATGTTTGTGGTCTGGGATAAGAGAGCAAATGGAGGCTACATACTTTATGTCTAAATATTTAAGAGTTATAGCTCAAGTTAGAAAGGTTTTAATGTACTTTTTCCTTTCTTATCTTGAAAAATACGGCTTCATTGTAATTGGAGTTCTCTTACTCCTCAGAATTCCATGCTGGAATGTGGCAACACGGGGAGATCAGCCACTGGCCATGGTTTATCACTTTCCTTCTGAGACCCACAGGCAAATTATGAAGGACCTTGTGTGCAAGTGTGTGGTTGTATGCACTCCAATCTGTATGTCTAAGTTCTGCTCACACTGTTGAAAACAGCTGCTTCCCTGCCATCCCTCAGTGTTAGGTGTGATCACCCTGATGGTGGGCAAGAATTTGGGCAAGAGGATTGTCAAAGCCTTGGAAAGCTATTTGAGGAAGTATGCTAGGATCCTGGTCTTGGGCCTTGCAGACTCCTTACCCTGAGAGAAGGAACATCATTGAAAGGGGGCCAGAGTAATTTCTCCAGAGTCCAAGTTTCCTCTGACATGATTGTTTTCCTCTAGCTACCATTAAGGTTGAATTCATTCTTTTCACCAGTGATCATTTATGATCGTAAGTACTGATTATCCCTGATTTATATTTCCACAAAAATCAAAGGAGTACAGAGTTTCACAGAGGCAGAGTAGTCAACAGCATCAAATGCAGCAGAGAAGTCCAGTAAGCTAAGACCTGGAACATGTCTGTTGGGATTGGGAATATGGAGGTCATTGGTGGCATCAGATAGACAGGTTTCTATTTAAGAAAATTGAAAGGTGTTGAGAGATGAGGAAATGGAGATAGAGAGTGAGGCATATAATGAATTTTTCCAGGGAACGGATGTTTATTAAGGCTCTGTGTTAGAAATTTCACATATTCTTATTTAAGTCTCATGATAATCCTGCAAAAGAAGCACCATTATCCTCATTTTACAAATGATAGGTCTACTTGCCTGTGACATGATGTGAATTTCTATATGAATGCAAATTTTCTTCCTGAATTCTAAAACCAGATAATGCATAAATAGAAAGTCAAATCATACAGAGGAATAAAAAGGCAAGTCAATAAGCAATAAAGCCTTCATAGCTGCGTTTAGTTTCTAGGCAATATTTGATTATACTTTCCCTGTCTCCTTTGTTTAATCTTGGCTCAGGGCCTATCTGTTTTATCACTTGACAGGTTTCAAAGTGCTATTTCTAACCTTCACCAGTAAAAATATTCAAATCATATGTTTTAAAGAAGAATTCATTTCAGATTGTCTCTCTGTGGGGAGGGAGATCTATGAACTGGAAACACTGCATTGAAAATTAGAACCTCAAATTCTGGTTCTGGGTCTTGCTATTGACAAGCTACAGGATTTAGACAAGACAAAACAGCCAATCCCTTGAGTTTCCTACCCTTTAAAACAGAGATAATACCTGCATTGCTTACCTTATAGGATTGATGCATAGGTTAACTGAGATGCTGTGTGTGAAAAGGACTATAAAATGCTCTGCAGATGGCAAACACTGGTGCTTTTGAGTCAGGGGAATTCAGAGGCACATGTCATTCCCTCGGGCAATGTGGACTTGAAACAGGTTTATAAACCTTTATCTGGTACCTTTGTAGTCAAGCAAGTTTTAGAAGGGAATAGAGTTTTTCTGATTTTAGAAAGGAAAGATAGTGCCTATGTTGCCTTTTACCTAACTCCCCCATGAGGTCTAGGGTAGCACCATAATGATCATTCACATTATGAGAGAGAGAGCCTTGTTTTCACGTGGGTCAGTAGAGCAGGCTGAACAATGGCCACCCAAAAATACCATGTCCTAATCCTCAGAACCTATAAACGCTCCCTTACAGGAAAATGGATCTTGGTAGATATCCTTAACTGAGAATCTTGACAAGTGACATTATCCTGGATTATCTGAGTCGGCCCAAATACCACCAAATGCATAGAGTCACAGGAGAGAGTATAGCCTTGCTTACACCTTGATTTTGGCTCGGTGAAACGGATTTTGTACTCTGGTCTCCGGAACTGTGAGAGAATAAATTTGTCTTGTTTTAAGCCACCAAGTTTGTGGAAACTAATACAATTAGGTTTTGCTGCAAAATGAATTATGAAAAAAAGGCTAAGTTTTCAGAAATTTTGCATTTGGGTATTACAAATAGATTGTGGACCTATATCTAGGACTGGTACCTAAATATCTTTCAAAATGATTGTTATGCCTGAAAGTGATATAATACTGTGTGTTAACTACACAGGAATTAAAAATAAAAGTGGTTGTTACCCTATCTTGCTCATTCATAGCCAGTCAGAATGGTGGTGGTGGAGGACCCGGAACTGCTGCTGGCACTGCTCACTGGGGCCACAACATTGAATGACAACGATGGCCATTGAGGTATGTTGGGGGATTAAGGGGGTGGTGCTTATCCAATAACAAAGTTCAAGCTGGGATAGCAAGGTATTTTACCTAAAGTGCACAGCAATTTCTTGCCATGGATCAGGCAAATGGTTGGCTTCAGGGATTCAAGAAGTAGGAGTGTGTCTCCACTGGTTGATGATTCTCAAGGGCCCAGGTAAATAAGCACAGGTAATAGAGTCTGAGTCTCAGGTATCAGGTGAGATCAAGACAAGGGCAAGGGTATCAAAGAACATTGGTAGCAAATAGATTAAGAGAAACTTGGAAAAATAGCAACTGATGCAAAACTCTGTTGTATCAATGTGTGTGTATGTGTATATGTACGTGTGTGCACATGCAGGCTGCATCAGCTGGCTCCCAGCACATCGTAATATGTAGCATTGAAGCACTTGTCATGGCCCAGAATGATGGGGACACTTGCTCAGTACTCAGCCCAGGGAGATTGGTGCTGAGGCCCCAGAGGACTCACACCAAGCTGGGCCGTAAAGTGGGAGGAGCGGGATGTGAGTGGGCCCCGTAATAAAACCACAGGCCAATGAAGGGAAAATCTCTGGGTGGGTTGGGGACAACAGCTGCTGACGTTGTCAACATCTTTGTCTTTTTGTTTGTTTTAAAATCAACTTCCTGATGATAAAATGGTCCTTGTATCATAATGCAACCAATAGTCTCTGATGAAATTGCTTGAAATCTCCATTTTAAAACTCATTAAGTTTATCTGAAGGCAATTTAAGAAGTTATGATCTAACCTAAATGGCCAACCCAGGGCTTGGTTAAGTAAACTATGGGCATCTGTGCAGCCAAACATTTTATAGCCATTAAAATTATGTTTGTAGAGAGTTTCTAAAGGCCTGGGAAAATGTTTATGCTATAATGCTGTGTGAGAAAGGCAGGATACAAGATTGTTTATAGAGTACGGAGAAACAAAATAAAAACTGCATGAAAAACAATCCAGTAGGCAATCCATCAAACTATATTAATACAATGATAGATTCTGGGTAGCGGGGCTAAGAGTATTTTTTAAAATATCATCTTTCCAATTTTCCAAGTTATCTGTGCATCACCTTTTCTCTTAGCTGTTTTCGTATTATATATATATTACCAGTATAATGGGAAGGACCCAATTAACCTTTCATTCTGAAAGAGCTTGAGCCTAACTTTCTTTGATTTAATTCAAAGCATTTTGTGTTTTCAGGCCAATCGTATCCACAAACAAATAATGGCATTGCACCAGTGTTTCCAATTAAATAAACTCTCGTTACAAAAGGGGAAAAGAAAAAATAAAAAGATTTCCCTCTCTACCCTCATCAAGCTTAAGAAGAAATGAACTTAATGCTTTTTATTCTCCCATAAAACCAGACTGGTAAGAAGATCCAGGCTGCAGAAAAGCACTTGGGGAATCATAATGTGGCACAACATGGCTTGAATTTGCCCTTTAAACACATTTGCTGTAGGAAGAGGCTGCTTTCAGAGATGGGTGTGTGTGGAAGAGGAGAAGCTGTCTTTTCCATTCCAGCCGGCAGATTTCCTCTAGGGAGTGAAGCCTTCAAGGTTCTTCCCAGGCACTATCTCTTCCAGGATGCCCTCCCCTCACCCGGCTCTGGAGTAAGTGTTCTCCTTGTTCTCTCAGCACCCTGTGTGTGCCTCTGTCACTGTACTTATCATATGACATCATTTCCCTGACAAGGCTGCACAAAGGTCTCGGGGGGGCAGAGACTGTTTCACTTACGGTGGTCTTCACAGCACCTAGCAGATTGCCTTACATATAGTAGGTGGTGAATAAATATTTGTTAAATGAATGGAGGGATTCTCTCAAATTGTGCAAGGAACTGTATTAGCTCCCTCAGGCTATCATGACCAAGCACAGTGGCTGCGGCTAAACACAAAAGAAATGTATTCTCTCACAGTTCTGGAAGCCGGAAGTTTGAAATCAAGGTGTTAGGAAAGTTGGTTACTTCCCGAGGCCCTCAGGGAGTGTCTGTCCCATGCCTCTCTCATAGCTGCTGGTGTATGCGGGCCATCCTGGGCAGTTTTCTGGCTTGCCACTGTGTGATCCAATCTCTGCTTCTGTCTTCACATGGTGTTCTCCATCTGTGTGCATGTCTTCTGGGTACTGTGTCCCTATGGTTGAATTTCCCTCTTCTTGTGAGGAGACCAGTCATATTGAATTCAGTAGGATCCTTATTCAGTATGACCTCATCTTAAAGTGATGACATCTGCAAAGACTCTATTTCCCAAAAAGTCACATTCATAGGTACTGGGGTTGGGATTTGAACATGTCTTTTGGGGGGACATGATTCATCCCATATCAGAAACTATAGGGAACCAGTGGATGCAGCCAGTATAATACAATGACCAGCAGAGCGGGCACCTGAGACGGACTAGCCCTTGGGAGCCAGGAGCAGGGGGCTGGGTCAGCCTGTGATCCGCAGAGCGCAACTGGGCAGGAAATGGAGCGTCAGGAAGATGAGTGCTAAAAACAAGAAAGGAAGAAACTGAGTCTCAGAAGTTGGGCAATATTACTAGGCCTGGGAGACAGGAATTTCGGGTTTGTGAGGGAGGAAAGCAATTTGCCGAAGCCTACTCCCATCTTGTCCTAGGCTATTTCTCACATAACATCTGATGGTCTTTGACCATGGTATCTACTGAGCATCTGACCCCAGATGCACACGAGGAGTTCTGGCATCAAATGAAGTAGGTGAGAAGACAAGTCAAGCATTCTTCTCTTCTGAGTTGTAAAAGGGAAAAAAATGTGTTGGCCCCAAGTATCATAACAGCACATGTGGGAAACACACTGAACTACACTCTGCTATTGTCTTAATCATGCATTTTCTGACAAATAAAGCCCATACATTGGTAGCATATTTGGCAAAGATTCCATTCTCATAAGTGGCTGTATGGTAAATTTTATGTACAATGTATGTATAGCACTGGGGTTTGAAGAGCAAAGAAGACATGCTGTCATTTCTCTTTGAAACTAAAATTAAAAAAATGTTTCCAGTTCATTGTAAAGAGCAATTAATAATAACAAATGGGAAAGTATTTCAGTAAATGAATACCTCTGTGTGGAATGATTCCCATAAGCTACTCCTTAGTGAGAGTCACTTTTTCCTGAAATCTCACATGAACTGTTCACTATTTAATCTGAGAAGACAGACTCTTAACATTTTCCATGATGAGAGACTTTACTCCTTATGTTTGTTATCTTTTACTACATATTTCTTGTCCAAGAATATCCAAACTTAAGATTTTCAGTCTTGAGCATTAGCAAGTGAAATAAAAAACCGATGAGTTAGAATGTTCTTGCTTTGATGAGGACCATGTCCTTTGAGTTTAGTATGGTTGAAGTAAACATATTATAAGTCGAGGAGAAAGACAAAAAAGGAGGTGGCATGCTAGAAAGCTGAACCCAAATAAGGGAGAAACCAGGGGTGTAGTTCTATTAGGATTTCAGGAAAGACCATTCACTTCCCTGCCTCTTGAACAGGAGACTGCAAAAGGCAAAAAAAAAAAAAAAAAAAAAAGATGAGAATTGTGCCTTGTCATGTGCAACAGTGGTTTTCAGTTACTTCATGCATGCTTTGAGTCCGTTTCGATAACCAAGCCTATCTTTTGTAAGCCGGGAAAAAAGGAAATATTTGTCCTACTGAAGGAGCTGGACTGGATCTAAGCATTCCATCCTGAAAGATAATTGAGACTCAAGAAGTTTTCTTCTTGAGCAAGAGTTCAAGAGAAGTTTATACTGACTTCACAATTGGCTCCAACCAAAAGTTTCAGCACCCTTTTATATAAGGTATTAACTTACTTGACCCCTAGTTTTGTACATGACACTAGTTAAGCAGAAACGGGGCAATGTGAAAACATATTTAAAAATCTGGTTTTGAACTATGCCTGGTATGCAAAATAGTTAATTCTTCAAAACTTGGCATTTAGAGATGAGGGTGGATTTAAATAGAGGTTGACCAGCTGGCTAATTACATGTTGCCAACATTTCCCTCTGGCTACTTACTGGATGAGTCCTGTTTATGTCAAAGGCTGACTCTGTCCTTTATCCCCCTTCATGGCCAAGAAATGGAATGCCATGCATTTCACTTAAGATGAAATGTTCTGGTGAAACCCAAAGCAACAAAGCCTGTTGCACTTTCTTGGTGGGCCAGACGAGGCAGGTGGTACTAGAGAAGCAGTTGTGGAGAGGTTTCAGGGCAGCCAGAACATTATAAACATTATAAACAATCCTCTCTGTGTTCTTTTACAGAAAGTAAGTTTTTATCCTTAAGATATTATGAAGCCAGAAGCTATTGATGGCAGATTCAAGGTGGGATTTTTCAGCATGAAAGCAGAAATGGACTTCTTGAAGCCCCATCTGCCCAGCTGAGCCTGTGGATTAGGTAAGGATTGAGGAGTGTGAAGTAGGGGTGGCTTCTTCTCATTGTCTGATTTTTAAAAAATGAGCCTCCACGGATCTCTGCAATGGATTGCTCAGAAAGAGAACCATGTATAAAATTGACAGAGCCTTGAAAAGAATGAGGTGTATAGGTAGAAGGCAAATGAAGGTATGTGTGAGGACCGTGTGCTGGATGTATCACCTAAGCCCATCCATAAGAGGTTTATCAAAGAGGCCAACTCTAGTAGGAATTGCAAACTCAAATTCCTCTAGAATCTCCCTCCATCTCCTACTCTATCCTCAGGGGTTATTAGCATACCTCTCCTTAATCCCAGGCACACTGTGCTTGCTCTCTCCTATGTCCTCCCCAAACCCTAGTGGCACCGTAAAGGAAGAAAGCCATCATAACAGTGAGTTTTAAGTCAGTTTTGTGAATAGGGCCGGAAGTTTTTGTTGATTAGAAGGAGAGATTACTTTGTTGCTTTGTATGAATAAATCAAAATAAATTCCTCCTAAAGTGAGTGCCCCTGTGGGGGAAAGCCTGAATGAATAAGATTTACAGTTGGGATAATAATATTGAGCCACGAACACAACTATGGTTTTTAAAATCCTCTCAGTCTCTAGAGCCTTATTTTTTTGACCTCTCACCTGAGAATTTCTCTCTACATATCTCATTAGGGATATTCATTTTAAATAGCTTACCATATGGTATATATTCCTTGAGCACATCTGAGGTTAAATGTAATTGTAGCTCTGTGCTACTGACCTTAGCTTACCCCTGTTACTATTGCAGAGTTTCCCAGGGTCCTTTGTGGTCAGGCTGGAGTTTCCGTGCATACCTTTCCCCTGGTTAGACCACAGCCTTCAGGCCCTCTGCTGCAGTTACACATAAACATCCATACTCCAGGCTGCCAGAGCAAAAATAGTGCTAGCAAGTAGTTACTAACCACTTGTTGTCCATCAAGTAGTTGTACATGAAAAGTGAAGTAGAAATATTTATCAGATGGCTGATGCAAAAAGGAGGGCCATCAGCTGAGCTGGAGTAGAGGGTTGGAAAAATAGATTGGAGCCGGCTATAGGCAGTTTTGCTAGCTGGGCTAAGGAGGTCAGACATTTTCCCAGATGTAGGGAGCCCTTGAAAGTTTTTGAGCAGAGAAGTGAAATGTGGAAGAGACTTTTTAGAAAGCTTAACTTGGCAGACATTCCAAGGTGGTTCCAGACATTCCAAGGAGGGAGAGACTATAGGCTTGGAAATCAAGGATAATAAATTCAAGCATTAGACCATCTAGAGAGTTACACTGACAATGAGATATTGAGTTATGAGGATGAATAGCTAACATTAACTGTGTGCTCTCCATGTGCCACCTACCTTTATAGCATTAATATTTGCAACAACACTTTGAGGTGGGTATTATTAAATATCCCTCTTTTTTAGGCAGGGAAACTTAACCTCAGAGCAGTAAAGAAAGTTTCTCAGTGTTACCTGGTTAGGAAGTGTCAGGATTGGTATACAAACCCAGGTGGTCTGGCTGCAAGCCTTCATCTTCAGCCATGCTCTGCACTGCCTTTCAACAATTAGTAGGTGAATTTCTTGCTCCCTGGCCTTCCCCTGCCATTGTGACATGACTTGGGACCAAGCCTAGAACCATTGGTATGATTCTGCCTCATTGTTTGTTATGTTTGTACACAGAACTCTACCTCAGACAGCATGCTTGACCAGTTGTTGACTTTGAGACATTCTGAATGCCTGCCAATCCTTGCGTTGGTTTCAAAGGAGACTTGTGAGCAAAGAAGGGGAATATAAGGCATGAATACTACAAAGATGTCACCCATGACTGCTCATCATATTCTAGCAGAAGAAGAAAGAGATCCAGATCTTTCTGCCCTGTTGCTTTCCATTAGATGTTAATGATGTTACCTGCCTGTCCTTGATCTTGGGTCAGTGGTTTTAGGATGCATTTACTTCCAGAATGGGAGTTTTGGAACTTATTTGTTTTGGAACTTACTCACATTAGATGTGAAAAATCTATTGTGAACTTAAACTGACTACATGTTTTTCTCAAAGCTACTATGAAAGATCCCCAAACATTTTGAGCCTGCAGATGTTCCAGGCCAATGCAGCCTTCTAAGAACAAAACTGAAAATGAAGGTTTGCCATTTAAGTTTCTTCTAACACAACTCCTACAAATCAAAAGCTTGATGCACAGTCAACCAGAAGGTGGCCTAATTACATCATGTTTAAATTAAGGTAATTCCATATAGGCTGCATAGAATAATTTATGTATTTTTCTCATTATGAAACTTTCCTATATAGAGATAGCCATTAATTCTGAGAACATTAATTTTGGCTAGGGCTCTATATTCATGTAGTATTACTTTTTAAAACACTGTCTTATAATAAACACTACAGTAGTAAAGGAATTCTGTTGTAGAAAAACAGATAATACTTAATTGCAGACCTAAACTATTTACAAATGGTTGTGATCATATCATACAATGGAGGAACTTACACATGTGTTTGATTTGACATCAGTTTCAATAAACACCGATTGAGGACTTACATATTACTAAATCCATATGATTAGTTTTAAAATTTTTTATTAAAGATTTATTTATTTATTTGAGACAGAGATGGAGAGAATACAGGAGATGGGGGAGGGGCAAAGGGAGAGGGAGAAACAGACTCCCCACTGGGTAGGGAGCTCAATGTGGGGCTCGATCCCAGGACCCTGAGATCATGACCTAAGCCAAAGGCAGATGCTTAACTGACTGAGCCAACCAGGTGCCCTGATATGATGTAGTTTTTATTGCTATGTTGGTTTTTCTGCACTGAATTATATCAAGAATAAGTTGTTTATTGTTTTAGCAGGATGCCCTCTGGTCAGGCCTACCTAACTACAATCAACTGCATCAGCAAATCAACCTATTGATTATCTCTTGAGTTTATTTTAGGTTGAAACTTTGACCAGGCAGTTATTGGAATAGATTTATTTTTGCAAACAAGCAGATTACAAAGGCAAGCAGGCTTGCAAGGACTATGTATTGAGAAATCTTGAAAACATTTTGTTTAGAAAGTTAAAGAAATGTCTTTATTCCATAAAATAAACATCTAAATCTGACTGGCTGCAAATTGAGGTTCTCTAATGTCGATATTTAAAGATGCATTGATAAACTTGTCAGTTTTCTATAAAAATACATTACTGAGATATGTAAGGGTAAAGTTATGAGAAAACTCACGAGACGAGTATTAAAATTTCAAAGTCATTCTTATTTGATTTAGTATGGGTCCAGCTTTAGTCAGAATTGGTAATAAAAAGTAGGACATTTATTTTTTAACAGTAGAGAAAGTTCATCAAATCCTTGAGGAAAAGTTTAACATTTGGGTCACTCCTCCTAATGATATTGGGTTTGTAGAATTGATATCGATCAAGAACTAAGAATTCTATTTCTGCTTAGGAGCTTTAAAAATTGATTCTGGGAAATCAATTTTTAAAAGCCAACTTTCCCCAAATCCACATTTCTTATTAAACTTTATTTTACTGCATTTTATTTAATATTTTGCTTGTAGAACTGAGACTTTTTTTCTATTAAACAATAAAATTCCTTAAAATGAGTCTTGGGCAGATGACATGGTAACAATGTTTTAGTTTTTTTTATTTTTATTTTTATTTTTGGTAACAATGTTTTAAAAATTTTTAAACCATATAATACGCAAATGTCTTATAATTTGGGTGGTATTGTTTGGAAATGTACTTTATTTATTTTTATGTAGGCTCTATCCCCAACGTGGGGCTCAAGCTCACAATTCTGATATCAAGATTGCACGCTAGGAGAACTGAGCCAGCTGGGGGTGGGGGTGGGGGTGGGTGGGTGGGGCGGTGGGGGGTGCCCCTAGGTGGTATTGTTTGAAAGAGCCCCTCCTTCCCCCTTTTCCAGACTAGCTCTGGCCACAGGTTTGTCCATCCTCTTTCTAGGTGTTTATACACATATATAGCTGCACTGGCACAAAGACACATGACTTTTGAGTTTTCCCCTAACATTTTAATTCTATTTTCATAACATTAATTTTCTTGATAAAGCAGTAACAGATTTAATAGGACAAATAATGTTTAGCTCTGCCAAATAATTAGTAGTAAATTAACAGTTGAAACAACTGATTAGGCACAGGTGTCTCATTAGAGAATCTGTTCTCTGGCCTGATGACTCCTAGTCACAGTTGGGTAATTCTCTGTTTGTGTCCAGGGGAATGTAGGAAGTGTGCTACACTCTGTCAGGACCATTAAACAGTTTATTTCTGTCTCACATTATTGCTTTTATGATCAGAAAGAACAGGGCACTTGAAAACCTCACCAAGGGTCACCTGAAACAGGTTCTGCTGACCTTCAGTCATGCCCTCTCTTCATTCCTCTCTGTCCGTCTTGCCCTGTCTTTGACTTTCATCTTTTTTTTTTTTTTCCTTTTCCTAAGTTTTTCAGGCACCCATGATTGTTGTTGATTTTGGGGATAAAGCATACATACACTTTACAAGTGGAGTTGCATTTGCTAAGTAGGTTACACCCAAATGCCAATGAGCACCAATTTTCTGGCCTTGTGCTCACAGCCAGCACTGCAGTCAGAGAGACCCAGGTTTGAATCCAACACCTGCTCTGCGACCATAACAGACTACATAATCGATAGCTAACTCAGGTCCCTCTTCAACAAAATGGGGGTAATAAGATCTGCTTCATATGGCTGTTGTGAGGAAATAGTGAGTGACATACACAAGATTTCCTAGCTTAATCTCTTGGTGAAGGGTGGTTATTATCACTACGGTATCAGCACTTGCTTGGGGATGGTGTGAGGGAGATAGAGAAAAATCTCAGTAGATCTTCATCGGTGGCTTAGCTTCTGGGAAGGCACTTTTAACATTGGCAAAAGGTTTTGTGAAGAAATGGAGAAAGTAGGGATCAAAAGTGAAGTGACCTGGACAATTTGTTGGGTAAGATATTTTGAATTAAACAAAGCTCAAAGGGGTAAGTGCAAAAAGTTTACAGGACAAAATCAAAATGCTACCATGCCAGACGGGGAAAGGTGGACTTCAACTCAGTATAGCAGCCCTGCTAGAATTAGTTAAATAAATGCTGTTTATTTATAAAGCCAATAAGATAGTGGGATGCATGAAAGGCAAAAGGCAGGAAGTGGCCTGTCAGTTCTTAGCACTGGTCTGACCCCAACTGTGGCTACTTGTGTCTCCCCTTGAAGGAGGATGTGGGGAGCTGGCATAGCTCCAGAGAAGAGCAAAAATGTAATTAAGGTTTGGAAAATAAGGGCTAAGAGGAAAGGCCAAAGAGCTGTGGGGTTATTTAGTTTAAAAGAATAAAGGTCTAAAAGATTTGACAGGTCATCATAAGAAAGACATTGGTTGTTTCCCATTTCCACAAATAATAGGGCAAGAAGAAAGAGGCTTTACATTGTACTTCAGAAAGTTTAGGGGCAGAGAATTATTAACAGGGAGGCTCCCGAGCCTTCCTGGCAACTGGGGGGGGGGGGAGATTAATGTACAATTATGGTTGTGTCCACTCATTCACATTTACATGTGAAGGAAGAATGAACGTGGTATTTGAATATGAGCTTTTTGATTATTTTGAAAGCAAACCAGGTGCTCATTGCTTGAAATCATTTAGTTGTTACCTATTTAAATCCAGTTACTAACAAAAAGTTAGTTTGAAGGTATAGACACAAATCAGATAGGTTCCGGATTTTCTGAGACAAAGCCTTGTCCCATTAGATTGCTTTTGGCTGGAACCAACTAAAATGCTCTCTGAGGCTGTATCTATTTACTGAATCCCAGAAGAAACTACATTTGATTGTGACATTTAGGGAGAGTTTGATGAACCCCAGTGCCGGTGGGTGTCCATATCATTGCACATTGAGACTAAAGGGTTCTCTGCCTTTCATTTATCCACTTAGGATAGAGATGGAGAAGGTGGGGCTCCACATGCATTTCAGCTCGGGATGTGGTAGTGTCCAAGTCCGAGGGAGAGGAGCACGTTTGCTTTAATAAATATGTGGTCTGTCAATGGTTCCCACTGTCTTCCAATTTAGGTGACTGGTGGCCAACTTCAGTGTAGATGCTTCTTCTGCAACTAAGCGAGGCCACACTGGTGAGGATTTCAAAAACTCAAAATAGTTTTGCTTTTCAAGTTTCTCTTCTCCTTTCCATCTATCAGTCTTTCTATCATCGTTTCTATTATTGATTTTGAATTACATCAATAATCTAGAACAATATGTTTTGGGATTTTCCCATGTTAGTATGTATGATCTACTTCCCTCATTTTAACTACTGCTTTTTATTCCTTGATATGGACATGCCATCATTTATTTTTGCTCTCACTTAAAGATATTTAAGAGTAGTAATCATAATGAAAGTTGGGATAATAGTTACTTGTGGAAGGGTAGTGATTAGAGGTGGCATGTGGGAACATTCTGAGGGCCTGTAAATATTCTACACCTGGCTCTGAGTGGTGATTACATGGAGTGTATACATATAAAAATTGTCTCATTTGTGGACTTCACATACTTTATTGTATGTAAATTATACCTCACAGCCAAATTTTTAAAAAGTAAAGTCATCATTCTTTAAAAATATTATAAAGTATTAAAAAATTATAAAGTATTAAATTATATTTCTGAAGAAATAAGACAAGGGTGTAGAAAAGGAAAGTCGGGAAGAAAAGGAGCTAGCATTTAGAAAGCACCTGTTGTTTTCTAAGCACATTATGTCATTTCTCATTTAATTATCAACAAGTACTCTGTGGAGTGGGTATTCGTGTTCTATTTTCATAGATGAGGAATCAGACTCAAAAAAGGTTAAGTAAAGTTCCAAGTTCACAGGTGCTTGGCAAGTAGCAGAGTCAGGATTTGAACTAAGATCATTAGGACTCAAGGTTTGAATGCAATTCTAAGGAGAGGCTGTTAAATTGAAGAAGGTAGAGCTCAGAAGCTGCATGCATTGCCCAAACTTATGCTCAGGGTGAGTGGCAGATCCATCGACCCAGCCCGTTGATTCTTTGGTGCAACAACTTACTTCCTTTCTGTTTGATTTTCAGAGTATTTAACAAAGTTATTCTATTTTATGTCCTAGAAGAAAATGTGGGAGATGAGGATTTACTGATGAAGAAACTTTTAGAAATTTCCTACTGCCAAAGATGCAAACATGTGACATTTATGAAAGGGTAAACAAAACTATTTGGGAGTCTGAGAACTTTCTTTTCATTTTGGTCCTGGGAAAACTTGGAAATTATATGCTTTTGTAGAAAATGATTTGGTTTTTAACCTCAGAAATGTGTATGAGAGTTAGGGATTTTCCTTGTTTTGGAACTTGTGAATGATATATCATTTGTTTAAAGATGATAAGAATAGTTTAAATGACAAGACGATCTGGGACAATTTAGGAATACTCATTTTTTAAAAAAGATTTTATTTATTTATTAGAGAGAGAGAGAGAGAGGCAGAGACAAAGGCAGAGGGAGAAGCAGGCTCCATGCAGGGAGCCCGACGTGGGACTTGATCCTGGGTCTCTAGGATCACACCCTGGGCTGAAAGCCACACTAAACCGCTAAGCCACGGCTGCCCAGGAATACTCATTTTTAAAAAAGATTTTATGTATTTATTTGAGAGAGAGAGAGAGAGAGAGAGAAGAAGCAGGGGGAACGGAAGAAGGAAAGGGCGACACAGACTCCCCATTGAGCAGGGGCCAGATGTGGGGCCCCATCCCAGGACCCCGGGATCATGACCTGGGCTGAAGGCAGTCACTTAACTGACTGAGCCACTCAGGTGCCCCAGAAAACTCATTTAAAAGCATAAACTGTGTAAACTTCCATGTAATAATTTTGGTTATAGAGACTAGTTCTCTCTTTTCTGGCTACGTCCTCTCAGTTTAATTCATTAGACTTTAAAAATTTTCCCTTTTCTATAATTTTCATTATTAAAAACTCTCCCTTTTTTCTTTTCTTTTAGTGCCCTGGTTCTCAATCACACTGCTTCAAAGAATGAAGAGGTAGACCAGACAAAGAGTGGTGGGCAGCATAGCAAAGTTTCTGACATTAAAGTTTATTGAATGATTGTACAAAGCTCCCAAAGAGGGAAGGGACCGGAGAGGGTTACCTTATACTTTTTTCTCTTCATTCTCCTCCTCTTGATAATTTTCTTCCACTTCTCATTACTGAGTTATATATGTTTTTATTATGTCTCAGCACTTGGCATGAAGTTGTTGACGTCAAATCCTCTTAACCATATTCGAGAGATTGATAATTGTGCTCTTTTAGTAATGACGGAATGCAGCACCAACACATACTCCTCATATAATCAGCTCACTCCCATAATTGCAATAAACTCTATTCTGAAATGTTATCTATTGAGAACCATAAAACTTTTAAACCGCCAAGAGGACATTTGCTACACTTGTAAGTAATAGAATCTTAGATTGTTAGCCGTGAAAGAGGTCTAATTTTGTACAGGAGGAAACAACAGCCCAGGGATCTTTGTGCAAATTGATTACTTTCATCATAGCAATCTAACTTGCATAACCTAAAGTAAATGATATCATTTCTTTATAGCGTTGATTAAATGAGTTTGTAATGCCTACTTCCATAGTTGATTTGCTTTTGGAGGTGTGTATTACAATGCACGCAAAGTTGAAAATGCCTTTTGCACCTTCTAGTCATTTAGTTTATAAACATAGAAACACTAGTAAAGAAAAAAGAAAAAAAGAGCAAAGATACAGCATATTTCTTCCAGCTACTTGGGTTCTCTGGTATGAAGCGTGGTTACAAGTCAGTGGAATCATCTTAGGCCCTCAAAGTTATATTCCTAGAGAGTGGACATGAATAAAAGGAATAGACCTATGCTTTCCCTGTTAGAATATGCATTATATACTAAGTAGAATCTTTGGCTATTTGTGCCTCTCTGCATCAAAGAACAAGACAGCCAAGCCCAACCGCATGTCCACTGTCTTTGACATGGTTATGGTTTTCTGACGATGACAAGTCCACAAAGCAAATTCCAATCTACGATGTGACAGAGAAAAGGTTTTGTTCAAGGTGAGTTACAACTACATCAGTAGAAATATATTTTGAAATATTGTCTCTAGAATCTATCATTTTAGGAGATGTAAGTCTAGGAGACATATTCCCCTTTTCCCCAAATAAAGTAGTTTTCTTGTTTTTCTTTTCCGATTACAAAAATGATAGGGTAAGACAGAAAATCCAAGCCATACAGAAAATTACTAAAAACATGAAGTCATCCTGGCACCCAAGAAATGTTAAAATTTCTCTTGACATCTCTCTATGTATTTTATCCATCTCTGTGCGTGCATATGTGTGTGTACTTATATAAGTGATACCATATACTTGTATACTTTGTTTTTAACTTAACCATCTGTCATGGAGATTTTCTTTCCTTTAATGAGTATCAGGTTCATAGTGCAGGTAATGAGTAAAGGTTCATGATAGCCCATTATATGGATATATCAGAATTTAATGAATCCCCAGTTGACAGACATTGGGTTGTTTAGTTTATTGGTACAAGCAAGGTGGGAACATTCTTATGCATGTATCTTTAACTCAAGAACTTATCAGGAAAGTAGATAAATTCCTAGAAGTCTGGTCCCTGTCACCGGTTTGCTTTCCAGAAACTTTACTTTTTAAATTTTGTCAATTTCCATTGCTGCAACAACGTTTGAGAATATAGAAGCAGATTTTTTGGTTCAGTGACTTGAAAGTCTTCAAATATTCAAAATTAATATTCATTACTTTTGGCAAACAAATGTCAAATGTTCCTAATGACTAGATTAAAATATGTGCTATTTAATGATTAGTAGACAAAACAAATCTTTCCAACTGTTTTCCAAGCCATCAGGAAAAAAAAAATCCCTTCTTCCGTGTTCTTACACACAATACTTTGTGTATACGTCTATGGAAGCACTTATTTGATTTTTAACTTTTATTCTTGGGTGCTTTCTCAATTAAAATGTTAGCTCCCTGAGGGCAGGAACTGTACCACCACCCTGCAAGGATCTTACAAAGTGTGTCTGAACCTCAGGAAACTTTGTGGATGAATAAACAGCCACAAAATTTTCCATTTGCTTCCCCCCATTTAGCAACTTCCACCTCCCTCTTTTTCCTTGGGTTTTGAAATATAAGTGTAATATTTGCCCAGGGCAAACAGACTCAGGGCTTGGGAGGTCGCATTGTGTAATGGATGTTAAATCAGCCTAGTTTAACTCTTGGCTGTGATTTATGAGCTTTGGGATACTGGGCAAATTGCTTAACTCCTCTGAATCCTAATTTTCTTCTCTGTAAAATGGAGATAAAAGGCTCTCTTTTGAAAAGTGTCATACAGATTAAAGGAGGTTATGTTTTAAAGCCTTTAGCAAGGTGCTTAGGGTCACACTTGATAAAAAGGAGCTATGACTGTTATTATTTCCTCAAAGGTACAGATACACACACACACACACACACACACACACACACACACACACACACAAGTCAATGGCTATTGCTTGCCTTCAACTTCTTGATTGGACACCAACAAAAGCTCCAAGTTAACGGAGATTAGGTCTGAGACTTGTAATAAAATCAATCTAGAACATATGTCAGTGATGAAAATTTATGTTTTTAAAACTAAAAGAAGTTCTCAGAGTATTGAAATAGGGAATGAATAGGATTGGGCTAGGCATTAATAACCATAAGAGTATTTTGTTAGGGTAAAAAACAACGTCGGGCAGTCTCTAGCCCAAAGCATCACGTTATACAACTCCAGTGAATAAAAAACAAAACAAAACAAAAAAATGAAAATGTAAAAGTTGAACTATAATGACCTTTGTTCTTTCCTAACAAGAAACCAACCTTTTAAAATGACAACCTACTTTCACCTTCTTGGCCCTAGGACCACTATTGGTTTTCACCAGATTTGCCTTCTTACACTGGAGCATAGGTGGCTGAACCTACTTTCCACATAACAGTTGAGCCTTAAGAATGCAGGAACACCCTGTGAACTGCTCACTAAATTTCGTTCAGGTTTCTGCACTTCCTGCTGGAGATGGCTCAGGGAAATGCAGCGTCATCTGTGTGTCACATTTCCAATACTGCTTCCCTCCACTTAGATTTTCTGTGTATAAAGCCAGTTATCATCAATAAGTGCACTTCTTAAAATCTATGGAGGAAAAGACTGCAACATCTTCTGCACTTAAGCAGAATTCAAATTTGAGCAAAAGATAGCTTTCTTTGAAAGACGGAGTTTTAAAAAAGATGAGCAAAGTGTGTACTTCCTGAGACCAAGTAAATATCCTCTTCTACGGAAGCAAGGACACTTCTTCCTCTTCCTCTAAGGAAACCCGACCCTGATTCTATTTTTTTTTTTTTATTCAAGACTTAGCAGAAACACAATGCTTCACATTATGAAGGCTTATTACAACACAATGACAGCACTATAATTTCTATCAGGGTGAAGTGCTTCTCTTGGCTTTAGGCCAGTGAGGCTCAGGGTCATTTAGCACTTCTATAATGTCTGACACAGGCAAATACCTTTATGTTAATGCAATCTGCATTTATTTAGGAAGCATTTTAAAAACGTTATTTTAACAGAATCTCATTAGAAGCAGCAGCAGCAGCAGCAGCAGCAGCAGCAGGATCTTGCACGTGACCAGATTTGTTTTCCCTGGTGTGGATAGACTTTCAGATGGTCTATAAGCCATTTTGAGTGACGGTACCACCCACTTCTGAGGCCCAAGCAGTTGTAAAATCTGTTTGGTGGGCAGAAGGCCTTTTGGTTCTTTTGTCAAAGAAAACCTGTAATTGTAAAATTCCTTCTTGATTTCATTGTTTACATAGACATAAATAATGTTCCCTTGTCTTTTTTTCTGGTTATGTGGTATGTGGTCATTCTCGATGTTTTGAAGAAGTTAAGTAAGACCTTTAAGTAAACATCGTAGGGAAATAGCTAAGATCTAAAGCTAGCAACACTTCATATTTTTGTCTATTAAAAGAAAGACAGATTTTTTTTCAGAAGGCTTCCACCCCACTGCCCCTGCTTGTTTCTTGTCGTCATTGTGGGCTTTGGCCCCAGGAGACTATGTCTCCACATAAAAGCCGTGTAATCCTTACTTCCCAGTGAGAACTACCTGAGTACTTACAAGTAATACTTCCTTCCCACGTGGACAGGCATGGTGGCTGCTTCCTTCCCACGTGGACAGGCATGGTGGTGTGACTGGAGTCCTGCAGTGCAGCTGGGGACATGGGAGAGGGGGTGAGAGGACGAATCCTCCATAGGGAGCAAGGCTGTGTAGCAGGTCTTTGATCCAATAGCAACATTGGGTCTAGCCAATTAGAGTTGTCTCAGTCTCCCTTAGCAATCTGACATGGCAAGCATACTGCAAGTACTTCCCAAGACTTCTCTCCTTTTTTGCTTAGACTGGCGGTGGGATAAGGATAGACTGTGGGCAGTTTAAATGGAAAAACAAAGTATTTGTTTATTCATCCATTTATTGATTATAAATGCAAACATTTCCTAAGTGCTCTGTATGGCCCAGGCACTGTGCTCAATGCTTTTATTTTTTTTTTAAGATTTTATTTATTTGAGAGAGAGTGAGAGAGAGCACGAGCAGGGAAGAGAGGGAGAAGCAGGCTCCCCACTGAGCAGGGAGCCGGACAAACGATGCGTGGAGCTCTGAGCTCCATCCCAGGGGTTAGGTTCATGATCTGAGTTGAAAGTAGACCTTTCACTGACTGAGTCACCCAGGCTCCCCTGTGCTCAATGTTTTATGTACATTATCTCTATTAATTCTTACAATAACCACAAAGCAGGTAAATGTCAACCTTCATTTAGCAGTTGAGGAAACGGAGCCTTAGGAGAGTGTAAAGAAACTTGCCCAAGGTCACGCAACAGTAAGAGGCAAAGCTGGGACTCTATCCTGCTGTGATGCCAAGGCTGTGTTCTTAACCACTGTGCTATACTGCCTCCCTGTGTTAGAACATCTTTTATCTTTTATCCACAACAGGGTGGAAGATAAGTAGAAGATAAGAAACCTGCCAGATGCTAGATGCCTGGAGATACTATTATACACGCTTGTCATTATATTAACATAGTGTAGGAAGTTATGTTAAATTGTCATGTTTATACAAACAATGAAGAAACTTAAATAGGCTCCAGCAAATGTAATTCAAGCTGTTTGATCTCTAAAATATGATTATAATGATCTCTTTCTGTTGGCCTCTATCTCTGGTTTTCTGAAGTGATCTTTTGTTTTGCATGAACAGTTGTTGCTGAGCAATGCCAGCTGCAGGGGAACGATTCATGATTACCTCCTCCCCCCTCTTTCTTCCCTCCCCATCACCTCTGATCCTCACAAGTGCTATAATTTTAAATTTATTTATTTATTTATTTTAAATATTGTATTTATTTATTCATGACAGACACAAAGAGAGAGAGAGAGGCAGAGACACAGGCAGAGGGAGAAGCAGGCTCCACTCAGGGAGCCTGACGTGGGACTTGATCCCCGGTCTCCAGGATCACACCCCAGGCTGAAGGCGGCACCAAACCGCTGGGCCATCGGGGCTGCCCTAATTTTAAATTTATATGATTGACAGAGATGGGAAGCTCTCACGTGTATTTCTCTTACAAAATTTATTAAAGCAAAAGCATCTCCAAAAAGGCCCCAGCATCGTGTCTGGTTCAGACACAACCCTTCAGGAGGGAACACGGCTACCGATATAATTTAGTTGGAAGATGGTGAAGCAGAAGGAGGAGGAAGAGTTTGGGGAATTTTAAGTGCTCTGATTCTCATAGTCTCCTATTTTGGGCACCCTGAGGGATAGTTACATCTCAAAGCACAAATTAGAGTAAGGAGAACTTCTGAGATTATGTAATGTCCTCTGTTAGAGACATCAGATTTAGGGTTGGTCTAATTTACTTTGACTACTCATTTCTGAAAATTGCCTCTGGGATGCAGCGTCATCCTTAAATTAAGCCGCCCCCTTGTTCCATATTCTGTGTGAGGGAGTATATGCAGATAACCCTACAGATATCCAAAATCTGCAGGTACTCCCTGGGTCTTCCGTACAAGTGTAAAGCCCCTGGTAATATTGGAGGTTCTCAATCTTCTGTGTTATGCTTTCAGCTGCTAGAATTACTGGCTACACAAATGAAGGGCTTCAAAGAACCAACTACACCACCATCTCCATGGTGAGAGAACAATATTTCTAGGTGTCCACAAAAGTAACTCCAGCAAGAGCACCACTTATGTGCCTGTCTTTCCACACTATGTCTGTGTTTGGGGAATGGCCGGTTTGGCCATGTGCTGCCCTTACTATTATGCCTTTCATGTTCATGGAACAAAGTGTTTACATGTTTCAGGAAACCAAACAATCTATCTTTGTTGTTCATCTGCCATGATGCCGCATATTTTACTCTTGGCCAGATGAATCCCAACGGACCTCAGTAACAGTATATATACTCAGTTGCAGCAACGATACATTTTACAAAATTTGGTAAAATGATCAAATGCTGGGGTGTCCTTAGCATACTGTTTAAAAGATACTGCAGGATACACCTGAAAAGTAAATCATGATAAAAGAAAGGGCAGAATGAAAAAAACCAGAAATGCATGTGAGGGTGCTTGTCCAGGTGGCCCTGCACAGGCATTGAAAGCAGCCCTGAGCAGCTCCGGAGGCTCAGTGGTTTAGCGCCGCCTTCAGCCCAGGGCATGATCCTGGAGTCCTGGGATCGAGTTCCACGTCGGGCTCCCTGCATGGAGCCTGCTTCTCCCTCTGCCTGTGTCTCTGCCTCTCTCTGTGTGTCTCTCATGAGTAAATAAATAAAATCTTAAAAAAAAAAATAAAAGCAGACTTGTGGCCTTCTCCTTGAGGGTCGACAAGGCTTGGTGAAGCCTGGATAATGAGTCAAGAGTTTCAATGGATTCTTTAATTTGATGATTTAGAGGTGGATATGTTGGAAAACAGCATTAACATATATATATACTTAGAAGCTGGCACTTGCTCGGTATTAAAAGATCAGGTTGGCAAGTGCCCGCCATGCATTTATAGAAGCTTGTGGTGTCATCACTCCCTGTTCAGAACTACTCAAGTGATTTGAGGGAGATTAGGCGAGCTTATTTTATTCTTATGCACATTAATTTAGGAATTTGGCTGGAAGACTCCCCCCCCCCTTTTTTAAAGCAAATGTCTAAAGTTGATACCTTTTAAATACTGCAGAATTCATTTTCCTCAACTTTTTTTTTCTTAAGATTTTATTTATTTATTCATGAGAGACACAGAGAGAGAGAGGCAGAGACACAGGCAGAGAGAGAAGCAGCCTCCATGCAGGGAGCCCAACATGGGACTCGATCCTCGGTCTCCAGGATCACGCCCTGGGCTGAAGGCAGACACTCAACCAGTGAGCCACCCAGGGATCCCTTTCCTCAACTTTCTTAGTATCATAGCCAAATTAAATCCTGAGTAGTGTTGAGAAATGGACCTGAAAGAGAAAGGATGAATAAAACTCAACGAATTTCTTTCAGAGTTAGCCTGTGCTGAACGTTTATATGCAATGTGGCTAGGGCAAAGCTACCTGGTTTAAATATTTGTTGATAGCCTACCATGTACCAAGTCTACATTCTAGGCTCTAGTGATAATAAAACAGTGAACAAGACAGCTAAGTTCCTGCTGCACTGATCCTAAAGTTTAGTGGGAGGGGCAAATCATAAAGAAGTGTTCAAATAAATATATAACATTTCAGAAAGACAGGAATAGAGAATGATAGGGTGCGAAGGCAGTCATGAGTGCTAATTCATAATGAGTATTTAGGGAAGTTGTTCGGATAAGGTGACATTTGAACAGAGGATTGAGGAGCCATGTAGGTATCTATGACAACCATATTCCAGGCTGGGAACATGGAAGGCAAAAAACCCGAGACAAGCTTCTATTCTGACTCTGGGCTCATCCATGCATGAACACAACGGCAAGCAATGACTTGAAAAGCATGTGTGTTTCTTCTTGCTGTCTTGCCTGATTGGATGTATTTTCTTTTTCAAGTCGGCCTTGTCACGAGGACATGCCCAGGCTAACCTACTTGAGATGTATGAGAAATGTGGAGAAGAACCAATGCCATATTAAACCAGCTGATGGCGAGCCAGTGAGAATGCTCAGTGAAGAGCAGCTGAAGTGCTTCCTCAATGCATACTTTTGATTACAGACATATAAGTGACTCAGGTCGAGACTAGGAAAGCCATCTGCTGACCCATAGACTTATGGGCAAATATAAATGTCTATTGTTTTAAGCCACAGAGTTTGAGGATGATTTGTTATGCAGTACCATTGTGGTGATGGACAACTGATACAGGCACTCAGGGTTCTTTGCAATGTGGTCTTGCCCACGTCTTTAGCTTCGTGTCCCACCATTCCAGTGCACTTTAAATTCCAGACAACTGATTTAACTGAAGTTCTTGAAATGGAACATGGTCTCTCATGAATTTCTATATGCTATTTTCATTTCAGAAATGCACTTCATGCCCATCTTTGCCCCATCTTCTATCAAGACTTAGGTCAGGTGTTGCTTCTTTGAAAAGCCATGCTAATGCCCCATGCTGGGTTAAGTGTTCCTTCTCTGTGCCTGCATGGGAATCTCTAGTACAGAAAGGCACCCGTATGTTTACAATTTAGTATACTAAGTGTTTTCTCTCCTCTATGAGCAGAAGCTTCCCAAAGTCAGAGACTGGCTATTCTCTGTATCCTGAATGTAGTGTTTGGCATAAAACAGAATCTCTACACACGCTTGTCAGCTTATGAAAGACATTTATTTACCTTATTGGAATAGAGTTCTAAATCTCACAAAGAAAGGGAAAATTCTAAGAGAACAGGGAAGGCTTCATGGAAGAGATAGAAATTGAAATATTCTTTAGATTTAAGAGGTGGAAAGGGTTTGGGAGTTAATGAACATTTCAGGCCGAAATAGTAGCCATGAACAAAGGCAAAGTGTTACACTAGCGGTTGAAGCATCCAGTACTATTGTAGTAGAAGATTCATGAGTAGGTGTATTGTAATAAAGGCAGGGGCAGAGGCAGCCTATGTGGCTCAGTGGTTTAGCGCTGGGATCAGTCCAGGGCCTGATCCTGGAGACCCGGGATCGAGTCCCACATCGGGCTCCCTGCATGGAGCCAGCTTCTCCCTCTGCCTGTGTCTCTGCCTCTCTCTCTCCCTCGTCTCATTAATAAATAAAAAAATAAAAAAAAACAAAGGCAGAGGCATTTTGTGGGGATTTGAACAACATGTTAAGACATTTGGGCTTCATTTTGCAGAATAATGACACCATAAGAACCATCCTTTAATGGGTTAGTTTGGAAACAGTGTGTAGGATATTTTAGGGGTCAGAAGAGAAAGAGACTGAATATGTGGAACTATCTACAAGTGGCATTTGGAACAATTCAGATAAAAGACAATGGGTAAGACTGGGAATGTGTAAGAATATATAAAACAGTAATTAAATGTGGGAGTTGGGAAAGGGGAGATAACCAAAAACTACTCTTAGATTTCTCTCCTAGTATCTGGGGAAAAAAGAACAAGCTTAATAGGAACTTTGAAACCAGTTTGGACATACTGGGTTTAAAATGCATATAGGTTAAGATATCTAGGAAGAAGAGAGAAACCTGGACTTGGAGCTGAGCTAAGAACTGGCACATTTGAGGATCTTCTGTCCAGAAAGGATTGTTGTAGGAACGAAGCCCAGGAAGATAAGTTCAAGGGCTGATCCATGCAGAATGCCTTTATTTAGAGGACAATAGGAGAAAATGGGGCACATAAAAGAAACAGATGTAGTAGAAAGTAGATTCAGATAGAGTAGCTGGTGGACAGTGCAAAAGAGGAGCCTAAGAATGGAATGAAGTACCAGTTTCAGATAGGAAGAAAAGTTAATGGGAAAGAGGACTGAGAAGGGGATAGTGGATTTGATCATGTTGGTGTCTTTAAGAAAAGAACATTTTGGTTTATGGTTGTGGATTTTGAAGTCAAATTGTAAGGATTGAGTTGGGATAAATGAGAAAGTGGAGACAGAGTGTAGATTTTAAAAAAAATTGATAAAGGGAGGAAAAAGACGAAATAGTAGTTGAGCATTGGAAAAAGACATTCATATGATTTGGACATTTGTATAGGTACATGGGTGGGGTGGGGGTGGAGCTGGAATAAGAGATGGCTCTAAAGCTCCCAGAAGCCAATGTTTATAGCAGCAATGTCTGCAATTGCCAAAATATGGGAATATATATATGAATATTATCAGAAAGAATGAAATCTTGCTATTTGCAATGATGTGGATGGAACTAGAGTGTATTATGCTAAGTGATATAAGTCAGTCAGAGAAAGACAAATACCATACGATTTCATTCACGTGTGGAATTTAAGAAACAAAACAGATGAATGTAGGGGAAGGGAAGGAAAAATAAAATAAGAAAAAACAGAGAGAGGCAAACTGTAAGAGACTCAACGATATGAAAAAGACTGAGGGTTGCTGGAAGGGAAGTGGGCGGGAGGGATGGGGTAATTGGGTGAAGGACAATAGGAGGGCATTTTATATAATGAGCACTGGTGTTATATGGAACTGATGGATCACTAAACTCTACCCCGAAACAAACAAAAAACAAACAAAAAAATGTAGACTTGATAATGCGTAAGGAGAGGTTTGCCTTTATTTTTTTTTATTTTTTTTAATTATTTATGATAGTCACAGAGAGAGAGAGAGGCAGAGACATAGACAGAGGGAGAAGCAGGCTCCATGCACCAGGAGCCTGACGTGGGATTCAATCTCGGGTCTCTAGGATCGCGCCCTGGGCGAAAGGCAGGCGCCAAACCGCTGCGCCACCCAGGGATCCCGAGGTTTGCCTTTAAATAGGGGGGACTGCACTTGTTTTTCCACTATAGAATACAGCAGAGGATATATTTATCTTTCACCATTATGGGGCATAACCATGGCTTCACACAGTCCATATTTGGACCACACTCAAAGACAAAATATCATAGCTGATCAGCCACTTGACATGTATGGCAATGATCATTTTTAAACTTGTCTTAGAGGTTAAAAATATTTAAAAAACTAAATGTGAGTGTATTAGTCTCATCAACAGCCCACTATTTTTTACATATAACAAAGAAATATCAAACTGTTAAGGGATAAAACAAAAATACGTGGCTTTCTAAAGGGTGGGAAGCCAAGCAGATGATCTTTATCAAATGCTAATTTATTCATAATAATTAGCTTTGCTTATGTCTCCAAAATTTGGGACATTGGGAATGAATAGTAATTTTGGTATAATATAGACACAACTGTTAACTACTCTTTAGGTGGGTCATTCTCTCATTTGGATTTAGTATTTTGTAAAATAGAAGAGTGTTTTCTTTTTTAGAGCTAGTTTCAAAAATAGACCCTTAACTGTGTATATAACTAGTATAATTAAACCTGTAGTAGGTATATATTTGTATTTGTATTGAAGTAGTAGAAATTTGAAGTAGTAGAAATTTATAGATAGTTTACATTCATTCAGGAAAATTCCCTCCAATGTGATTAATGCTTAATGATAAAAACCACTTTCAAGAATTGATTTTTGAATGAAGTCTTTTTATAAGGAGAAGATGAAGTGGGGTTTCTAGTTGCTATGTTGATTTGGTTTAAGGTAGTTCCAATACTGTAAGTCTGCTCTTTTATTAAAATATTTGGGTGACTTATAATTTTTTTTCACTGAGGTTGTCAAGTTATGGATGAAAAAAAGACTAAGGGCAAACAAGGTTGTTATAGGTAGATAGACATTCTGTCCAGTGGTTTTCATGTCATTTGCAAGAAGTGAACTATCCATCCTCTGCCCCACACTTCACCTCTTTCCCTTGTGCCCTCACAAAGAGGCTGATGATGTTCTGTGAGGAACAGCTGGGGAGTTGCTGGGCTCCTCAAAACGAGGGCTGCTTTGATCTCTGCTCAACCCTGATCTCTTAGGTCATCTCTCTCTTTTTTTTTGTCAGGGGAAAGGGCATGTCTCTTTTGTGGATTCCTGGTTCGTGGTGGTATCTGGATAAGGAAGAAAGGCTGTCCCTGCACTTTTGACTGTGGGGTGCTTGGCTGCATGTCCCAGTTCAGATTCCAACACACCCTATGTTGAAGAAGAAGCTTACAAGTCTGAACTTTGGTTTGGGTAACTGAGAATGAAAGCATTTTTCATCTGAACTTTCTGTGCTTTATGAACACCTCAAGGGAAACACCTTTAATACTGGAGCCCTAATAAAGAGCATAAGACAATTTGTTTTTCTGATGAAGAAAAATCTTGATGCACAAAACAGATGATACAAGCAACCCTGTTTCCCTAAATGCTTGTTATTTAATCTACTTAATAAATTTTGAATTCTTTGGAGATAAAGCAAAATGTAAGCAAAAATATGAGAAAAAGGAAGATGAGAGGGTTTTTTTTTTGTCATTGTTGTTTAGAGATACCAAGATATAGAAATTATTCCTTTTTTTTAAATAGTTTATTTATTTATTCATGAGAGACACAGAGAGAAGAGAGAGAGAGAGAGAGAGAGGCAGAGACATAGGCAGAGGGAGAAATAGGCTCCCTGCAGAGAGCCTGATGCAGGACTCCATCTCAGGATCCCTGATCATGCTCTGAGCCAAAGGCAGATGCTCAACCACTAAGCCACACAGGTGCCCCAGAAATTATTCCTTTTTAAAAAAATTTTATTTATTTATTTGAGAGAGAAGGAGAGAGAGCAGGGGGTGGAGCAGTGGGAGAGGAAGAGAATCTCCAGCAGACTCTGCACTGAGTACATAGCTCAATGCAGAGCTCCAGCTCACAACCCTAAGATCATGACTTGAGCCAAAACCAAAAGTTGGACCCTTAACCGACTGAGCCACCCAGGGGCCCCTAGGGTGTCTATAATTCTTCATGAAAGTTCTAAGAAATCTGATTTTTTAAAAATAGTGTAAATGAAGCTTAAAAAGCGAAGAATTCCACTTTCTGGGGGATTCTTAGGGACAGGCATCTTAGTGGGGTGTCACTCACTAAGTGTCAAAGAGAAAATTGGTATGTCACTCAAATTTAGCTCTCCTCCATTTTTTATAACTTCTAAGAGCTGACACTGGAACTAAAGGAGGGCTTCCCATTTTTTTCTTTGATGGTTCCCAGGCAGAGTCTCCATTTCTTCCAGCTCTTTTTGGCCCTTCTCACTCATCAGGCAGCTAAGGGCACTAATCCCTTTCTTTCCATTTCCATGTATAGGGAGGTAAGACAGTGGGAAACCATACAATCCTATCCTCTGATGGGATATGTTTGCTAATAATCTAAAGCCTGATGGTTTAGTTTTATACCTGAAGTTCCGATGGCTTTTTGGGGAGTTAAAGATTCTTGATATTTTAAATATATTGTATATAACTGTTTGTGAATATATGCATTCACATGTGTCTATCTGAGTTCATATCGCCTGCTTAAATTCCTTAGTCATTTTCCATCATCCTCAGATAAAGTGCAAGTTCTTTAGCATGCCTGGAATCTCCTTTCTTTCATTCTTGGTTGATCCTTCCTCTGTGTATGGGTTCAGCTTAGCATACATCATTTACAGGAAGTGTCTCAGGTCCCATGCTGTGTACAGGCACCTCATCTCTGTTCCTGTATCATTAGCATATTATAGTAAAGTCATTCACGGATTCTTTGGTTCAGCCAACTCTTTTTGAACACTTGTGTTACCAATCAATCTATCATAGCCTCTAACTCTAGAAATGAATGGGGGAGCGCTGGGGCTCTGCTGTGGCTGACTGCTCTGTCCCAAGGAATCCCAAGAGGGCTGGACAAATCAAAAGCATAATCGCTGGCTGGATTTGCCAACATTGTTCCTGAATAAACTTGGATGAACTCATTGAAAGAGAAGTTAACAACTCAAGACCTAAGGGCTTGGCAAAAGAAAGTGAGAAATTTATTTGGGGTGCTGCAGCCAGGAGAGGTGGCAGGCTCAGCCTTCACAACCCACCTCTCTTCTGCAAGATGGACACCTATAGTTTTTATAGAGAGTGGTTTGGATGAGAGGGAGTGGTTATGTGCAAGACAGCAGGCAGAGAGAGCATGTGATCATAGGTGGGGGTTGGGATGTGTTCAGCATGTGATCATGGGCAGAGAAGGGAATGTGGTCTAGGCATTCCATTGCTATCAGGACTTTTCTGGCCTGGTGATTGGAGTATTCCTGGTCATTGCAAAAGGTCTTCACCAATGCCTCAAAGTGTGATAAGAAATAAGAACAATGGGTTTCAGTTAGAGCATGAGTTAAGTGGTCTTGTCTATTTCTGATTTTAACTGTTTTGGTCTCTAGTTTAGCAAGAGGGCCCACTGACACTTTCATTGGCCTACTGCTTTAAGCCCCACCAAGTCAGGGTTTGTTATATAATAGACTTCAATAAATGTTTATGCAATCAAAATGGATATATGTTATTTCTAGTTTTAGTAAAGAGCTTAATTGGTTACTTATGAATGAAAATGCCTTTAGAGAGGCAATGTAATGTAGTAAAACAAACAAACAAATTCAACACCAAACCCTACTGGAGTTACAAGAAGAATAGCTACAGGTGGTGGCTAACAGCCTAGATTCCAGAGTCAAACTACCTGCATGTAAATCCTGACTCTTCTGCAAGCTGGCTTTGTGATATCAGGCCAATTATCCAGTCTCCTTGCATCTCATATGTAAGAGAACAATCACAACAATGTTTGGTTGTTCTTTGAAAGAAAGGTTTAAGCAAAACGACCTCCAAAGGCTAGAGGAGCCTCATAAGAGGAAAGAAAAAGGGCAAATCCAGCTTGATGAGAAATGGTTTGTTAAAGGGACTTGCAGACAGAGTTCTGTCTTGGGTGGCTGCAAGATAAGTAGATCTCCACACCCCACTTCCTGTAAAACCTGCTTTTGTACCCTAAAGGCTGGGAAGTACGTGCCAGGAGACCACCCTGGAGGGAATGTTTGAAGATCATAGTCATATCTCCAGAGCTGACCAAAGATGTTATGCTCCAAGGGTGTATTTAAGGGTGTGGTTAAACAAAACAAAAGAGTTTGGGACAGTGGATAGCTATGCTCAAGAAGACTTCAGGTCACAGAATGGTCACTATAGTGGATCTGTCCAAAATGGCATTTGTCTGGTTCATACACTGGTCCACAAGGTTACTGAGAGGATTAAATTAAAAGGCACAATAAAGGGCACCTGGGTGGCTCAGTTGGTTAAGTGTCTGACTCTTGATTTTGGCTTAGGTAATGATCTCATGGGTCTTAAGATCTAGCCCTGCGGTGGGTTCCACACTCAGTGGGGAGTCTGCTCAAAGATTCTCTCCCTCTGCCCCTCCCCCCACATGCACATGCATGCACTCTCTCTCTCAAACAAATCTTTTTTTCAAAAAGAAGGCACAATGAAAAAAATGTACTCAGATAATAAACATTTGGTAACAATCAAAACAATAAAAGAAGACAGAATGAGGAATTATTACAATGTGGTATAATTAACCGAGGAAAAATACATTATAAATTCCATAGTGTTGTATTTATTTTTTTGAGATTATTAATTTTCTCAATTTCATCGTTGGTCATACTTCTCAAGCTTTGATGAATTTACAAATCACTTGGGGATCTTGTTAAAATGGAATCTTTGATTCAGTAGGTCTGGGTTGAGGCCTGAGATTCTGCATTTCTAACAAGCTCCCAGGGGATGCTGATGCATGGGTCCACAGACTACGCTTTGTTCTAATTTTGAGCAATTGTTCTCAAACTTTATTATGTGCCAGAATCTCCTGGAGGGCTTGTTAAAACATGAAAGGTGGGCCCTACCCTCAGAGCTTCTGCTTCAGTAGGTCTTGGGTGGTGCCTGATAGTTTGCATTTCTAACCAGCCCCCAGTTGATGTTAATGCTGCTAATTTGGGAACTTCATTCTTTGAGAACCATTGATTTAGAAAACAGAAGATTGTTTTATTTGGCAAGCAAATTACTTCACCATGCTATAGAAATTAGGAATTGGAGACTTTAAGACTTAGATTCTGACGCTTAGATTTTAGTTCTGGTGTCTAAACACATTTGTATTATTTTAAACAATAATTAGCACTAACAAGTCCCTATGGCTTCGATCTAAAGCCTAAAGCCTGCTATAGCTATAGTATAACGATCTACTTCTAACCTGGGACCCCTGATTGTACTGAGAGCCAATCTCATTAGGCATCGTGAACACTTGCCCGAGTTGCAATAGACTTTGCCTTCAGAAATAAGTACATTAGGACAATGGACTCGCTCCATGGATTAATGGGACAGTTAGTACATTTTGAGGACAGGAATGGGTTATAAGACTCCCTAAGTATTTACTCATAGCAAATTATTAGAAAAGAGGAGAAAGTGGTCAAACTTGCCTCTAAGCAAAAATCAGAGAGATGCAGTGTCAAAATATACTGAACTGACTCGTCCTATATTTGTTGGTATTCCAGCTCTTTTGAGTAAAGAGATATTATTGTACAATCTGGAAGACCAGTCATCCTCCCATGCCAGCGTGCAACCTCCTTAGTTTAATGGAGAGAAATAAAATGCTCATGGAACAAAATCATTCTTCCTTATCCCCAAAATGGACCAACTGTCTGCATTCAACATTTATTGTCCTTTTTTTTTTTTTTTTACAAGATTGAGTACTATATTCTGGGAGAGAGTTCAAGAGTGGTTCTTTCCTCAAAATGTTTATAATCTTAACAGAGATAAGGACTTATGAAAATAATTATAAGCGGAATAGGATAACTGATATATTAACCATACTACCAATGTGAAGAGGGAATGCACAAGAAACAATGATACATTCTGCTTGAGGAAGGTGGAGAAGGGTTAAAGAGGATGTGGCATACTGGCCAAGACCTTAAAAATTAAAAGAATTTCAGTAGATAGAGGTCTATTAAGGGGTTTATAGCTATATACTTACTAAGCTGAATCTAGAACTAATGTTTCCACCTACTGTGTCCTGTAAACATTGAAAGGGTTGTTTTCCCTCAAATTAGTGGTACATGACTCAGGGGAAAAAAAAGTGAATATTAACAAACTAATGTGTGTTTCATTTGTTACATGAAAGATCAGTGGTTGCTTAGATAATTTTCAGATTTCTGTGTCCCAACTGCCATGATAGTCAATGAAATTTTGATTGTTGACCAGATGACTGGTTTTCCTGCGGACCCATCTTGGCAACTCTGAAACAGAATTCAAGGCTGACTATAGTTTAAAGATTGATAACTTCTTGAAACACATTTCAACTTTGAAGGACATAGCTATGAATTAATTCTTTATGTCTTGCAGAGCCCTGAGGATTATTTAAATAAGAAAGTTGGGCAAAGTTAAAACATGAGCAGATGGCCTGGTTAGATCTAAATTTAAATTTGATGGAAACCAAACTTGTTCCTTTGTTCTTAGTGCCATTATACTTGTTTTAGGATCCCATTAGACTATGGTTTCTTTGAAGATTTTCTTTCCTGTTATATTTCTGTCACATTTGTTATGTTTTCTCCCTATCAGTAGTCTTCTGCCATCATTTTCTTATGAGCCAACCTAGATTATGTAGCTAGCCTATCACTCTGACCACTCTCACCATTTTATTTTACCTCTCTGACCCTTTGTCTTTCTATTGTACTCACCCAACAAATCCTAAACTCTAGGTCAATCCAACCTCAGGCTAGACATCTTTATTATTTTACTTTAAACATATCAGGAAGGGAGAAAAACCATGAGAGACTCTTAACTCTAGGAAACAAACTGAGGGTTCCTGGTGGGGAGATGTGTGGGGGGATGGGGTAATTGGGTGATGGGCATTATGGAGGGCACATGATGTATGAGCACTGGGTGTTATACACAACTGATGAATTATTAAACACTACATCTGAAAAATATGTTGGCTAATTGAATTTAAATAAAAATAAAAAAATAAATACATGTTACTAGGTTTAGGTGTGTTTCTTGTAAGGTATTTGTAGCTGCATTTTGTTTTGTTTTTAATCCAATCTGAAAATGCCTATTTTTAAGTTGGTGAGTTTAGCTTGTTTATATTTATTGTGATTACTGACTTATTTGGGCATATTTATATCACCTTTGTGGGAGATTTTATAATGCTTTTTCTTTTTTTCCAATTTTTTGGCATAAACTAATTTTTCTTTATGAATGTTTCTCCCTCAATTTATGCTAAAAGTTTATATATTTCTTATTTTTTAGTGGTTATTTTTACATTTTTAACATATATACTTAACAAGATTTAACAATAAATATTTCTATTTTCCCCCAGAATAATATAAGGACTCTAGCATATTTGAACTATGGCAATCCCATCCCATATTTCAGGTTATTGGTATATAGGATCTTAGTTCAACTTTCTTTCTTTCCTTTTTTAAAAATACTTTACTTATTTATTCATGAGAGACACAGTGAGGGAGGCAGAGACAAAGGCAGAGGAAGAAGCAGGTTCCCTGCAAGGAGCCCAATGTGGGACTCCATCCCAGGACCCCGGATCACGACCTGAACCGAAGGCAGAGGCTCAACCACCGCATCACTCAGGCACCCCTTAGTTCAACTTTCTTTTTATTTCCTCCAACTAGTCATTATTATAGTCACAAAATCTTAATTTTATATATAATGTATGAATAATATATATAATTTATATACTCATATTTACATATATAGAGAAAAGTGTAGAAATGATAACTTTACAGCTTGATACATTTTCACAAATGGAATGTAACTGATGTCACAACCACCTAGATCAAGAAATAGAATACTACTAGTATCCCAGTAGTCCCACTTGTGCCTTTTCTCTTAGTTATTAACCCTCTGAAAAGTAATCATTATCTTAACTTGTATCATCATTGGTTAGTTTTGTTGAACTTTATATGGACTCCTATGTTTGGTTTCTTTCTCTCAACTTCATTTTTGTGAGATTCCTCCACGTTGTTGAGTGTGGTCATAGTTTGTTCCCATTGTTGTAAAATATTCCCTCAGATGAATACCTATATCTTGTTTATCTATTCTTTCTAAATTTATTTTTTTTAAAGATTTTATTTATTTATTCATGAGAGACACACATAGAGAGAGAGAAGCAGAGACACAGGCAGAGGGAGAAGCAGGCTCCATGTAGGGAGCCCTATGTGGGACTGGATCCCGGGTCTCCAGGATGACGCCCTGAGCCTAAGGTAGATGCTTAACCGCTGAGCCACCCAGGCGTCCCTGTCTATTCTTTTATTGATGGACATTTAGATTGTCTCTAGTTTGTATATCACAAATAGTCCACTATGAATATCTTCTATGTTTCTTTTCTATTTTTTTTTGGGAACATGTTCTGTGTATATGTTCATATGTGCCCATTTCTGTTGCATTGCCGTGTTATACAATGCACAAGTCACCCTTTCACTAATAATGTGTGAGAGTTTCAGTTGCTTCACTTTCTTACCAATACTTGGTATTGTTAGTCTTTTAAATTTTAGCTATTCTGGAGGCTATGTAGTTTATTTTTCATTTTTTAGTTATTTCTTGATGACTAATGAGATTGATCACCTTTTCCTATGTTTATTGATCATTTGGATATCTGTTTTGGTGGAGTGACTGTTCAAATTCTTTCTGAGATTTGTACTTGTTGATTATGAGCTCATTTCTAGGTTGGATTTGCTTTTGGCCTATGGAGCTTTATGTGATTAAGGTTGTGAAAGTGCACTATGGAGATGTTCTGAACTTGATTCTGCTTGGACTTTGTTACGTTTTTGAGTTGGGATTACAGCACATGTGGGTAGTACAGATTTGAACCTCTCACCTTGGAAGGAGCATTTGCTTGGTGTATCAATTTCTTTTTTTTTCTTTTTAAAAAGATTTTGTTTGAGAGAGAGGGAAAAAGAGAGAGGGAGAGAGAGAGAGGGAGAGAGAGATCATGAGTAAGAGGGAAGGATAGAGGGAGAAGTAAACTCCCTGCTGAGCAGGGAGCCTAATGTGGGACTCAATCCCAGGACCCTGGGATCATGACCTGAGCTGAAGGTGGATGCTTAACTGACTGAGCCACCCAGGTGCCCCCGACCACTGATTTCTTAAAGTAGTTTCTTCTCTGGTTTCTTGCAAAGCACCACAGTTTTCTTTATTTTTATATTAATTCTCCTTTTAGGATTTTTCTTCTTCTTTTTAAATTAAAGTATAATTAATGCACAGCATTGTATTAGTTTCAGTTGTACAATACAATGACTCAATATTATATATATTACTTAGTGTAGGACTTTTCTTATGCTTACCTTCTTTTCATTACCAAGAGGAATCAGTCCTCAATCTTAATTCTTTTTTTTTCTTTTTTTACTATATATTATCTTCCCATGGTGATCTCTTTCAAATTTATGGCTTCAACAATATATTATAAGCTTATGACTCCCAAATTTATCACCATTTTTGAAATATTAGCTAATGTATTTCAGTATTTTCTTTTCTTCATTGCTTTACTGCTCATCCTTGCAAAAACAAAAACAAAAACAAAATCCAAAGTAGCAAATTTTTCTGGGCTCACAAGTTTCAAGAGGAAGTGACGAGAGTCCAGTGAAGAAATAGCTGCTTAGTGTATCTAGGCAGATATGGCTTGGACCTTTGACTCAGTGTCTCCTTGATTTGTCTCCAGTGAAATTGTAGGGGATTGCAGAATTGTGGGATGCTGGCATTAGAAGGAATTTTAGAGATATTCTTGGTTTATTTCCCAGGTGAGTAGTAAGTGGCAGAGCTAGGACTGGAATCCACGTCATCCAGAGATGCTGTATCTGCAGCTCTATCTCAGGACTAATGAAGTGGTACTCCTTCCCCAAGTTTGAGTTAGTTTAACTTAAGGAAACTAGAGGAAATCACTGTTTCTAGATGGCATAATAACTGATGGGAAACTCCAGCAAATTTCAGTTATATCAGTTGTTACAACTAGTGTATAATGGTATAACATCTTAATATGTTGCAACTGAAACAGCAAAAAACATGTTTGTATATATACTTAAAGATATACATACATATGCTTAAAAACCCTCATTTTCTTTTAGTGATCATTTAATTGTGTGTGTGTGTGTGTGTGTGTGTGTGTGTGAAAAAGACACTATTAAGAGAAACTTTGAAACTTTTTTCTTTAATCACATGTCTGCTTCAGCCTGTATTTATGGGGGCAACATTATTCCTCCTCAGTAAATTTATTCCCTATTTACTTTAAGGGTCATGTGAAAAACTGTGTATAATTCAGAAGAGATATTTCTACAGTGAGGAAAAAAATGCCTCAGATTTAAATCAGTTCAAGCCTCTTTCTGACATCTAGGCTGTATCTAGGACACATCTGGACATTGGAAACATCCAATTTTGACTGGATTTTTCAATTTTCAGCATAACATTTGGCAAATAAAAGAACAAGGAACTTATAATAACTTTAAAAAAAGGGCCAACAACATTTCAGTGGGGTTTGTCTCCACATAGCACAGCCCTTATTTCTTGCCTTTTGCCAAACTTGCCTCACATTGGTGGAGAAAGCTCACATTCAAAGGGTGTGGTTTTTGAGGTTGCCACATGGCCTTGCCATGACTTAAAATATCTCTCTCTGACTGCCACATGGCCTGGGGAAGCACCAAACACAAGACTCATTGACCTCAGAACTTGGTGTCTTATGATTGAAACCTTCTTCAGGATACTCCCTAAGTTTCTGCTTCAAAATATCTGGAGCACTCCAAGCCTTATACCAGCATCTTGATCCTCTGTTCCTCCCTTTAGTAAAGCAGAGGGTAAAAATTAATTTTGGGCACAGAAAATGAATGCTGACTTTCCTTGTTCCCCTGAGAATACTAATCTTTACTCTCTAAAAGAAAGACTTCCTTCTTCAGCCTAATCCTTTGGAAATTTTGTGAATAGAGGTAAGGAGAAATGCCATGGGGAACTACTCTGGCAGTCTACTTGTATAGGCCTGGTCCTTGGGGTACCTCAAATATACAATTCAAGTCCAATTCTCTACTATGTGTAGATGCATAAAGGGCAATTTACTTCAAGTTATTAAGTGATAATGTCTTTAAGCATTTAGAAAAACAATCATCTTGAAGGAAAAGGCAAAGAACATTTTTTTAGGGAAAGGAATTATTATTTTGTTTATAGAAAGGAAAAATGAGATAAATTGGTTTGAAAAGAGAAAAAAATATGCTGCAAGGGAAAATTTATTCATCAAACATTTATTAATCACCTACCATGTCCCAGAGATAATTCTAGGCTCTAGAGTTATAACAGTCAGTGGACTGTTAGACATATTTGTTGGCCTCATGGACTTCTCACTGCAATGGGAGTGTATGGCAGGAGACCTAACCTAGTGCGTGCATGTGAAGAGGAATCACCAGTGTGTGTGTGCATGTGTGTGTGTGTGTGTGTGTGTGAAGAGGGATCAGAGGAGATTTCTCTCAAGACCTGAAACCAAGACTTGAATAGAGTTAGATGGACAAAGTCCCCAATTTAGTTTGGGCTCATTTTCAATGATCCTGTTACAAAACAAAACAAAACTTCAGTTCAAATTTATTTTTTCCACCCTTTACTGGTTGCCTGATGGAGATGCAATTCTGATTTCAATAGGAGACAATTGGATTGCTCTCTCTCTCTCTCTCTCTCTCTCCCCCTTGTATGGATACGTATTATTTTTGGTATCCCTCTGTACTATGATTAATTGTTTTAAATGTTGGTCTCCCCCTCTGAATTATGAGTCTCTTAGGGTTGGGGGCTGTGTCTTAATAGTCTCTGTTCAGGCACAAAAGAACTCTGTGATGAGTAAATAAATAAATCAAGGTGGGCGAATAAAATAAATTTTGTGGTGGCAGCATCATTTTGCATTGAAAAAAATATCAATATGTCCTTCCCACCATACAATTTATTCAATCCTTAACAAATTTACTGAGCATCTACTATGTACAGGTCTTGTGTTTATGATAGAAATGTAATGGTGAGCAAAATAGACATGGCATTGCTTCTTGTGGAGTGTACATCTGATGGAGAAAGACAGACCTTTATACAAATAAACGATTAAGATGCATAATTTCTATAGGGAAAAGGGTGAAAATTAATATTTATTCTAGATATTTCAGCTGCTGGGCTTGGTTCAGTTGCTAATGGCAAAAAACACTTTTTGGCAAACAAGTCTGATTTTTCCTAAAGTTGTTTTTCAATGGTTTTGATGCTTAGTGAGTCAGAACCTTGTTTTGCATGGAAGTTTTAGAGCTCAAAAATTACCTACATCTATAATCAGGGTGTACATTCTTGCATATTGAATTTATGAAAGGATGAATGGTTACAGAGATAGAAGATAAGAGAAATGGTTACAGAGATAGAAAATAAGAGCAGTAGTCATTTGCACTGCTCTCCAAATGTCAGGAAGACTACTCTTAGAAGCTTATGAAATAATTATACATGACACAGCATATTTTTATTTCTGGCTCCAGAACTAAGAAAATAACTTAAAATAACCTCAGTATTAGAAGGTGGTCATTGGAGGAACAAAGTCACCTCTTTAATATAGTAAGACAACACACTACTATTAAGTTGATGTTTCATAGCTCCTTTTGAAAATTGTGGATATAAATAGGGAAAAAAACCCAGCATTTTTTTCTTTTCTAATCTTTCTCGTTTGTCTTTTTTTCTTTCCATCCCCCTCTCCACCCTCCCCAAAGCTATCATGTTGACCTCTGGGCTGTGTTGCTAATATTGATGATACATATGCCCTGACGTAAATAAGTATGGAGTGAAGGGGCCATAATGAAGTGGTATGTAATAATACTGGAGAGTACTTTTCATGGGTACTTTATTTCTCCGGTCAAGGAAACTGGTGATAATTTGAAAAGGAAAGGCTTATTTGCTGCTATTGCTTAATATGGTATCATTCTTGATGAAAATATGATCTTCAGTCCTAGTCTGGTATTGAATTGTTTGCCATTTTAATAAAAATATGAGAGTGAATTGGTAAGAATAGGATAGCTAATGAAGATGGAATAAAACAAATGAAAAAATAAGATCATGAAACACTAATGACAGCTCCACAACTAAAATAGACCACTTCCCCCAAATCCATGGACCCTGTGTTCACCTTGTCAGCCACAGATAACAGCCAAATAAGGTTTGTGTAATAGAAGCAGAGAGTAGAATGAGGTGGGAAGGTGGGGAAGGTGGGGCGATGTTGGTCAAAGGTTACAAAGTTGCAGTTATGTGGGACCACTGACTCCAGGGATGTAATGTACAACATGGTGACTATAGTTAATAATACTGTATTGAGTACTGAAATTTTGCTATGAGAGTAGATCTCAGATGCTCTCAGCACACACACAAGAAAGATAACTGTATGAGGAGATGATATGTTAATTAGCTTGACTATAGTAATAAATTCACAACACATATGTATGCCAAGTTATTGTGTTGTATACCTTAAATATATATAATTTTTAATTAAATAGTCATATATAGGATGCACTTCATATTCCCTAAATCATGCATTTTTAGCAGTGTGATAACCGTCCCAAGGAGGTGACAATGGGTTCTTGTGTGTATAAAATATTACTTTTTAATATATAAGCATATGTGCAGTATATGAACAGATACAAAATATATCTATGATATTGATTTTCATGGAGTGGGGAGTAAGTAGAAAAAATGTCTAAAAATGTTCCTGGGTGGGGGGCGATAATAAAAATAAATAGTTGAGAGACACTGCCCTTGATGTTGTCTTCATACTGTGCAGAGGAGATAATCTACTTCTGTGTGAAACTACTTTATTTTAAAGAATTGGTATTTATGTTATAGCATTAACTAGGAAATGACCCTGACGGGAGGAAGCCCAAATGGTTGATAAATTATGGAAGAACCCGAGGCAAACTGATAGGCTTCTCAATAGTTTTACTATAAATCTAACAAGACTGGGCTCAAGTAGACTCTCTATTGACAATAACGAAGTGGTAAGAAGTAAGTCCTATTTTTGCTCATTTACAGAATCTTAGTGACAGGATCTATAGTTTTCATGTGTACATGTATAGTAGACATTCTCTTAACTGACCATCACTATATTTACTTGCCAGATTAATAGAGGTTCTCCATACTTTCTGTAATACTCTCCGGCTGAGGTCCATGAGCCTGTTGAAAATTCCAGAGTAGTAGGCTACTCACTATTAGATCCCACACTTCTATTCTTCCCAGCTTACTAAGAGACAGCTTGGTTTATTCCCAAACCTGTTAATACCACTTGCATTTTTTACTATATTTAGTTATTTAATGAAATATTTACTATATTTAAGTTATTTAAGCCTAAGAAAGCAAAAACAAAGAAGTTTATTGTTTCCACAAACACCAAGTTGAATACTTTAGAGTCCATCAAGAGAGTCTCAAATATAAATTGAGAAAATTGAGAACGGTCAAAGTGGTTGTGTGCTTATCCCCAGCCATGTTCAAGTACAGGTACAGAAAAGGTAGGAACTTGAATTTAACCAGACTTGGGTTTTTGCCAGAGGAATATGTAAGAGGGAGAGAAGGTTTAGGGAGTTGAGGTGCATGTGAGTTAGGGAGTATGGTAATGGATCTTGTCTTTAAGCTGGATAAGGAGGAAAATTAGAACACAAAGGGAAGGAAAGGATAGTAGGCATTGAGTGGAGATGTTTGAGGTATTGAAATCATCTGAAATATTGGGGGTTGTAATTGATTGGAGAATGAATGCTTGAAATTGAGATTATGGAATGGGTATTGCCAATGGTAATGACAAGATAGGATTGGGGGGCTGAAGTGTTGTAGAGGATGACTCAATAGGAATGAATAAAGAGCTTATGAGAGATCACATTATATTGGAAGGAGATTGAAATCACCAAGAAGTACTCCAGGAATAAGGTTGGAGGGAGAGAGTGAAATGGGTCAAGGAATAAAGAAGTGATGTGCCATTTGGTAAGTGACAAGTTATTAAGTGCGGGAGGTGCTCAGAAGACAGAGAACATTGTGGTCAGCCATGCTGCGAAAAGCATTGTGGAGCGATGGGGATGAAGGTTGAAGAGTCAGGTTGGGACAGATAGAGGGGATGGGGAAGTTGTTTCAGGGGTTAATCATAGAATGAGCAAAGGATAAATGGCAGAAGGAACGTGGTATATTTCTGAGGTCAGTGAGTTTACTGGGTGTGGTGGCTTTGGATTGTGAAGGGTTTGAAATGCTGGACTGAGGATTTTTGTTGTGCTTTTCACTTTTTCTGCAGAGAATTAATTATTGTTTGGCTATTGCTTTCTCTCAGAGTTCTGATCTTTACTGATGCTATCTTGTGAGCCAGAATTTATTCTCGCATTGAAGTTTAAGGTGGTAAGAAATTGTCTATACTTGTAAACACTGGTAAATAGGCAACGCATTGAAATATGAAAGGGTAGATGGAAATAAGTTAGAGAGTTAGAAAACAAAAATTGAATCTATGCCCAAGTTCATGTAAAGGCTACATTTGCAGAAGCTAGTGCCTGGTAAACCTCAGATTCTTTATCTTTGAACACTGATCTTAGAGTTCTTTATCTTATAATGTCACTCCTTCACTTCTGTGATTTTTTTTTTCCATAGAAGTAAAAGTAAACTAAGTTAATGCTACCACCTCCGCTTCCCTTTGACTTTCCATTCACTATTTTTATAAAGAACAATAACAATCTTCTGATTTGAGAGGAGATACTGTACCATCCAGAGAACCTGTACGTAGATGCAGCCTGACCAGAGACTTTATTAATTAATTAATTAATTTATTCATTCATTCATTCGAGACACACAGAGAGGCAGAGACACAGACAGAGGGAGAAGCAGGCTCCCTGCAGGGAGCCCGATGTGGGACTCGATCCCGGGTCTCCAGGATCACACCCTGGGCTGAAGGCAGGCACTTAACCACTGAGACACTCCGGTGTCCCAAGACTTCTATTTCTTTAGAACAGCATGGAAAGCTATGTTATCAGAAAGTTTCTAGGTGAGGTGTTATCAGAATAAGGGCATTTTTTTTTTTTTTTTTTTTTTTTGGTTAGTGACATTAAAGGGACTCTTTACAGGGGTATGGGCAGGGGTAAGGGTACTAGCAAAGATGATGGAGCACCCAAGAAGCTAGCAATGTTGGGGTGCTGTTACTGCTCCTAGGCCTAAGGGGATGCAGAGAGCCCGTGGTGCTAGAGAACTCAGCGTGAGTGTAGCCACAGGAAGGGAAGCCAATGGGAGCTGCGGCCATAAGTAGAGGAATGCAGCCACTGCCCAAGCCTTGCCTGTCATCGGGGAAGAAGCAGTCAGAATAAACACCCCAATCTCACGGTCTTTCCACGCTCAGGCTTCTCCAATAGCTGGAACCCAACTGGAAAGCCAGAAGGCGAGAGTCCAGATGACGCAGCCAAAGGGGCCAGCCTCTTGAGATCCAACACAGAAGAGAAGAGCCAAGACTGATCTGGAGTGGAAAAAAAAAAAAAAAAAAAAAAAAAAACCAAACAGCTCTCTCCTCTTTCAACTCTTCAATTCTCCAGAGTTTCATGTGTTTTCAGTTCCTCACAAGAATAGCACTTCATTAAGATTCTGAAAAAAGGAAATACAAATCAAAACCACAATGAGACACCATTTTACACCAGTTAGAATGGCTAAAATTAACAAGACAGGAAAAATAAATGTTGGCAAGGATGTGGAGAAAGGGGAACCCTTTTTACACTGTTGCTGGAAATGCAAGCTGGTGCAGCCACTCAGAAAGATGGTATGGAGCTTCCTCAAGAAATTAAAAATAGGGCTACCCTACCACCCAGCAATTGCACTACTGAGTATTTACCTCAAAGATGCAGATGTAGTGAAATGAAGGGACACCTGCACCCCAGTGTTCATAGCAGCAATGTGCACAGTAGCCAGACTGTGGAAGGCGCTGAGATGTCCATCGACAGATGAATAAATAAAGAAGATATGGTCTATCTATCTATCTATCTGTCTATCATCTACACAATGGAATATTAGTCATCAGAAAGGTTGAATACCTACCATTTATATCGACGTGGATTGAACTGGAGGGTATTATACTAAGTGAAATAAGTCAATTAGAGAAAGACAATTACATGGTTTCAGTCATATGCGGAATATAAGAAATAGTGCAAGGGACCATAAGGGAAGGAGGTGAAACTGAATGGGGAAAAATCAGAGAGTAAGACAAACCATGAGTGACTCTTAACTATGGCAAACAAACAGGATTGCTGGAAGGGAAGTGGGTGGGGGATGGAGTAACTGGGTGACGGGCACTAGAGGAGGGCATGTGATGTGATGAGCAATGGGTGTTACACACAACCGATGAATTATTGAAAACTACATCTGAAACTAACGTTGTACTATATGTTGGCAAATTGAATTAAAAAAAATGAAAATTAAAAACCTGAAAAAACTCTTTTTGTTGATAAGCAGTGTTAGGGTTTTGAAGGGGATTTCAGTAAATAGAATATACTAGAAAATAATCCAAATGAATGGGAGATGGAAGCCAAAATAACGTGTTTGTGATAGGTTGGTCAAGTAGGTTGGAGGGAATGAGTGTGAGGGCTATGACTCTACCAACTGAGCCCAGAATTCATCAGTCTTCTCTGGCACCAAACCATATAAGGGAAAACCTGCTTCTGGAGGAAAGTAGAGAATGCCTGCTTACTGTGGGCAATTTGCCTCCCCTCCCCAAAGGAAGATAAAGAGGAAAGAGTCAGTTCTATTCACCAGGGCTGAGCTGGAAGCTTCAAGTCGAGCACGTACCGCTTGAGGGCAGCTCTTTCACAAGGGGAAGATGGGTGAGATGGCTATACACGCCTAATTTTTCTCTCCAAATTTATCAGAGAATTCTTTGTACTGCCTGAGAGCAGAGCGAGTTAAGAATATTAGAGGGGACCGCCTTTTTTTTTTTTATCACATTTTCTCATTAATTGGTTCATTCAACTTACATACTTTCAGAAGTTGGATCCCCTATAGATGCTGGGAATGGAAAGATGAATAGGATGTGATTTATCCCTGGATGGTAATCAGAAGAACAGCTAGTAGTTATTGAAGATATACCTTAAGGTGGGATATATTTTTCACTCGTCTGTCATGAAATATTGACAGCTACCATATTAGATACCATTGTTAAATTTATTTTATAGGGAAGAAGTTGAGGCTTGGCAATTTCAGGGACTTTCTCTAAGTCACAGAAATTAGTGGCAGAGCTGGAATTCAAATGTAGGCAGTTTGGTCCCAGAGCTAGTGTTCTTAACCCCTTCCCACGTCACAGGCCAGGGCTGGAGACAGGCCTGTGAATAAGTAGTCACCGTGTAACAAATGACATAAGTGCTCCTGGAGGGATGCACCATGTGCTAAAAGAGAAAAGGAAGGAGTGACTAAACAGGCCTGGGTGAATGACATTTGTGCAATTTCCCTTGTCCATTGCCAGAAATTTACATAGTGGAGTCTTTTTAGGGCATACCTTATTATTCTTATACACAGATTCAGATATAGAGCTCAATTCATGTTGTCCCGCTGCCTCTCCCAAGCATAACAGCACTTAAAATAATTTCTTCCTGACATCTTGGATCCCTTCCAAGAGTTCTGTTCCAGCTTTTGGAAAAGGCAGAAACAGGAAGAGGATGTCCTAATGTTCCCTGAGTAGAGATCTAAGTTGGGTTTTGGAATAGTTTCGTGATTAAAATCATTGTTAGGATTTTATTGTCCTATACTATACATATGTGAGTATTAACTATATTATATAATCAGCCATGACACATGTGCTATATAAAATCACTAAAATCCACTGTAGGGGTACCTGAGTGGCTCAGTTAGTTAAGAATCTGATTTCAGGGCCCTGGGATTGAGCCGCAAGTCAGGCTCCACACTCAGTGAGGAGTCTGCTTCTCCCTTTCTTCCAGCCTCTCACCACTCTGGTACGCTCTCTCCCTCTCTCTCTCTCTCTCATAAGTAAATAAATAAATAAATAAATAAATAAATAAATAAATAAATATTTTAAAAATCCACTATAAATTATTATACTTTCATACTTTGTCTTATGTCAAACGATGGTGATTTTCTCTTTTAATGTTGGATTTTCTCACCTCAAAGACTTTTTTTTTGGCTATGACTTTATTATAATTTACTAGTAATATATCACAATTTCTGCTAAAAACTCAAAACAAATTCACTTTTTGCTATCATCTCTTTAGGTACTAATTCTTACAATTTGGCCCTCTTTAATGAATCACTTTATAGCTCATCTTTAAAATATTGAACACCCATATCTTTGGTTTTTACATCACTTGATACTGGAGTAATATTGTTCAGTTTATATGACCAGACTGCATACTGTAAGCAGGTGGTATGGTCTGCCGCCAAGTGATGGCCCATTCAGGATATTAAGCACATCCTGCAGTTTGGTGTAAACACCAGGTGGGTTTCTAATCCATTCAGCACAAGAGCCCCTCACCACTCTTTCCTCCTTGATGAATGAAAATCTCTGGGAAGTCCCTGCTCAGGAATTCTCTATACCTTTTGAAGTCCATGAATTCAAAATAACTCAAGAAAAGGGCTAGATCAATTACTCCTTTACCTCCTTTTATTCACAACCTATTTCTTGGAGTGATCTCAGAAACCCACGGAGAAAAGTTCAGATTCACATGTAGCCCTTTCTTGTTCTAGGTTACTCTCTCAGGGTTTCAAGGTTGGAGAAATATTCCCTCCTGTCCAAAGTTGAAATTGCCTGAGAACTTTGTGTCCCTGACTCATGATTACATTATTTACCTGCTAGAGCTGTAGAGAAGCCAGAGTGAGACAAAGTGACCCTCACAACCATGGGATAACCTGTAATTCTTAAGATAACACAAGTAGTGTCTTTGATTTATAGAATAAATGATGACAATAGTCAGAACCAACCAGAGCCATCAGCAGAGGAGTTTCCCAGGAGGAGGTCCAAGCCTGCATACTGATTTAGTCAGATATCACTACACTAACGCACAGATGCTGCAGTTCTACTCCCAAGGCCTTTCCTTCCTTAGGCCTACTGGTGTACCATACTGGCATGGGTGACCTGACAAATGGGCTAATTTTAGAGGGGAGCACAGTATACAATAGATTTGCAGGAAGAGACTGTGTCTTCTGATGACTTACTCATCATCAAAGGAATAATATGAAAATTGACAATTGTAGAAAAACCACTGGCTGCCTCTTGGTATTGATTCTCACTTTATGTCCCCATAATAACAGAATCCCCGACATGTAGCTGCTAACAGCTTTGAAGCTCTGTTGGTCACACAACTAAGCTTTGGCCAGTGGGAGATAAAGCAGAAGTGGTGTTATTTCTGGTTTGTGCCCTTAAGGGGAAGGGACAAATCATCCTTTTCTTCATCACACTTTCTGGTTGCCTGTGATGTTGGTGTGAGAGTGATCCATCTTGGACCATGTGGGTCCAAGGATGCGGAACTACACGAGAGAAGGCATCTGGACCCTGAGCTTTGAGCTGTCATGCCAGTCCTGGACTGCTTACTCCCAGACTGTTAGCTGAGAGAAGAAAAACTGTCAATTGTGCTTAAACCAACATTAATATACATCTCTGTCGAAGCAACCAAGACTTTATCCTAAATCAATGACTTTAGATTTTAGGAGAATAGAGTCAGTTTTAGTTGAGAACATTGCTTCGTTATTGCAGTTCATCTGTTTCAACAGGTAGTGTGATTCTTCTCAGAGCTTTGTAGCTTTCATGTAGGGTGCTGCCTTTTGGGAGAAACATGGAAAAAGAAAGGCCATTGAAATTAAGCCTCAGCTAGAATAGAGAGTGGAGATCTGGACTTTTCACTTAGACTCAAAAATCCTGCCCAGAACTGTCACTTACTCCAAATGTTGCCATATTTCTCTGGCACTTCCCATGATTGATGTCTCTAAGAGCAGGAGTACTTTCTCAGACAGGACTATAGTGTTTGAATTTGTTGCTAGGACATCCATGGAATTTCCATATTCTATCCCAGGAAAGAAATCTAATTTCTCTTTGATGCTACATTCTGCTTTAGCCAGAAATACAAGGCAACCACTGTTTGCTGTAGTGTTTTGGCAGAACTCTGAAGCGTGGCCTGGATCTGGGAACCCACAATCCAAGAATAAGGCACCATTTACGTACAAAATTATTGAATTTGGGTAGAAACTAAGCTCAGCTATGCTTGTGAAGCCACTGTCTTATAGGGTCAAAAAAGAGCTTATTTTTCAAGTAAGTGTGTTTCACTGTTTACTGGCGACTACCAAAATAATTATTTCCTGTGTGGGTCATTGGGAGTGAGGTAATTCCAAGGAAAATGTTCCATTGTGCTTACTGGGCTGGGCAGTGCTGCAACTGCAGTCATTCCCTTAAAGCAACAGTAATCATAGGGAATGGTAAAGTCTGGTTCACATGCCACTTAGAGGGAGATACACTCTCAGGATTTTGTGAGAGATGGCAAAAGTAAATACACACACACACACACAGTTACATGAACATATCTCTGGTGCTTCATTTAAATGGTGTTACAGACGTTTTGGAAAGAGAATGTCTATAGGAACTCAGATAGTGCTCCCTGCCCCTTGCAATGTAAAAACAGAAGCTTACTTTGTACAAGTTGCTGATGGTTTTCTTGTTCGTCTTGAGCCACTTGAGGGCATGCTTCATTTGCTTTTGTCTTTTCCAGCCCGCACCAAGAGGCGCATCCATCCCTGAGTGTAATGCTCATTCGTTGTCTGTGCATGAAGATATGGCTTGTAAAGGAAGTGAATTTCAGGGAGAGGCCTACCATTCCAAAACTGATTGCCCTGGAATCATGATAAGAGAGTTTGCCAGGAGGAGCCCCTGGCCAGCTAGGATTGGGGCGTCCCTAAGGCACCAAGCACTATGGTCCCAGAGATTAAATAACTGTAATTCCTACCATCATCTTCCCTGGGATCAGAGAAGTAAGGCACAGAGTTATCCATACCTGTTAGATATTGGCACAGCAAGTGCAGTGAACTGTGGGAGCTGGATCAGCAGGTGACAGGCAGTCAAACCAGGCCAGATGGGATACCACTACTGCCCCATAAAGCAGAGGAATACTTTTGAATATGTACCATCTGACACTTTACTCTCCCTTACCTTCCATTCCTGCTCTGGTATAGGAGCTCAGTGTGTACGTGACAGATTAGAGAGCTGTATATTGTAAAAGGGCATGCTCATTACTGATTAATGAACTCACCAATTTTTTTTTTTTTTTATTGAGCGCCTATTATGTTCCAGGCATTGCACTGGTGTTGGGATATAAAGGTGAGCAAGCCAGATATGGTCTTCACCTTTAAATTTTTTTTTTTTAATCGAGCACCTATTATGTTCCAGGCCTTGCACTGGTGTTGGGATATAAAGGTGAACAAGCCAGATATGGTCTTCACCCTCCACCCTTAAAAAAAGGCTCTTCCATTAGCCTCTAATGGAAGAGACAGACAAAAGCACAAATATATAAAATAATTAATAAATTGTGGACCTAAAAGAAAATAAACTGGATATTGAGGTAGCGAATGAAAGAAGTACCTGATTTATATAAAGTGGCCAGAAATGACTGTCAGGAAGGAAGAGAATGACTTGATGCCTAACAGCAATTAGTGTTTCAGAGGATTAAAAATAATTCTCATGGGTCTGCAGCAGAGTGAGTGGTGGGAGCGCGGGGAGGAGCGTGCTCTAACTGACAGAAGAATCCAAGGAATTTTTTGATCTATGGTCAAGGACAATATCAAATGGAAGATGTGGAGTGCTTGCAGAGTGGTCAAGGGGCTTGAGGTTATCATGCAAAGCAAGAGGTCGGAGCCTGAATGTGGTCCTTGCACTGTGTGTTGAAAGTCTCCACACTGTATGTCTTACCCCGCTGAGGAACCAGTGAGCAGAATGGAAAGTTGGAATTCATCTAAAATGCAGGAGAAAAACAAGTACAGGTAGAGCTGGAGAGCTTCTGGTTCTGGCCAAGTATCAGGCCCACACGAGAAAAGCATGGTTGGGAGTAGCCATCCTCGCCTGGTCCGCATTGGGAAGTGGGGGCTGAAGAGAATACTGACGTTGAAGTCTCTATGTTCGTTGCACTTTCTGCTCCTTGAGCTTTCAGGATATGAGACATCTGGGAAGTGTCCTTTGAATGTCATTAAGATGCTGTCAGATTTCAGTTGAGAGTGCAGGACATGTAGTGCTTGGTGTGTGTGTGTGTGTGTGTGTGTGTGTGTGTACCACAAGTTGTTAGATGAGTTGCTGATGGCAGCCAGATGCAGTAGCTTATTCTGGGGTTCTTAAACAGGGTTCTGATGTAATCTTGGGCAGAAAAAAAATTACATCTTTGTTTTCAGTAACCCCACTAGCTAGGATTTAGCATTGCAACAATATACTTAGGCAACAAATCACAGTAATTTTAGCAGTACTTGTGACTTTGTCATCAGTTGAAATCACAGATATTTTCATATCACATAGTTGTTGCGGATATCTCAAAATATCACTTACGCATATCACTACTTGAAAATTACAGTAGTTATCATACCATAGCTAGATTCTTGTTATTTAATGTGTTAATAAAGCACATTTATTACTATATCATGTTTTAAAAATATTTGAAAACTGCATTTCAGTACTTCTGGCTTTCTTTGCTATCCTATGTATTTTATTGTTTTGAATTTCAAATATGATTGAGAGAGGGTTTTTCAGGCCTCCAGGTCCTCAGTGGGTCCCTGACACAAAAAAAGGTAAGAACTGCCAGGCTTCATGGACACAGTCTTGCCAGTTGGGTATAATAGGAATGTTGGGGACAGAATGTCCACATGTCCACCTTCATATGAAGTGTTCTTGTCTTCTGACTGAGGCAATAAGTACTTGTCAACTCTGTGTTTGTGCAGAAATGCATACATATTTTTATTCAGCCTGTGGATCAATTTTGAGTCTGAGTTTCTGAGAAATAAAAAGAGAGAGACTGGTCTAAGGAGACTAGAGGGAGAGAACGATCGTGGAGGGAACCCCCATAATCTTGGGTACAGGGAATGCATTTTCACCACTGTTTCCTAAGTAGAGAGCCAGAGAAGGGTAGACATAATCTTAACAACTCTGACCTCCTGGAAAAAAAACCTACTCAGCCCAAGTTTTCCCCATTTCCTTGGGCTGTAGCCTCAGGGTCCTCAGAGGTGACACCACAAACAAGCACAATGCAAATTATTAGCCTGTCTACCACCTCCCACAGCTTAGCCACCTGATACGTGCTATTTTTAGGAAGTCTACTTTCTCAGCAGAGACAAAACACTGATAACAAGCCCTGAGAAGTCAGCCTGGTTTCCCAAAAGTCTGAGGTGACACCTAGAGATAAGAAATCCTTTTATGCCCCTTTACTGAAATTAAAATATTTCCATTTCTGCATCTTTTTTTTTTTCTTTCAAATAGGCTCCATGCCCAGCATGGAGCCCAGTGCAGGGCTGGAACTGACAACCCCGAGATCAGGACCTGAGCTGAGATCAAAAGTCAGATGCTTAACTGACTGAGCCACTCAGGTGCCCCTCTATTTCTGCATCTTGAAGAGAGGGAGACAGGAGGCAAAAGGAGATGTTTGTTCACTTCCTCAGAGATTTTAAAAATCGAATTTAAAGGTTAAAAGGCCATGCATGTGCTCCATTCTCCACTCTCCATCACACAAACTGAATGAAGGTTTCTGAAAATGCTTCTCCTGTTGATTTATGGTCCTAGCGGAAGCTCTTTCTAAAGGGATGGCTTAATGAAATGACGGTGTAATGGCAAAGAACAAGGCATCAGGTAATTCAACTTTCCCAAGATTAGTCTCAGAAGCAGATGCATGTGTTCCAGTCCTTTTCTTCTCCTTAGTGGTCTTCTCAAATGTGAAATGAACCAATAAAAACGGTTCCTGCACAGGGCTTCTAGGAGATGAAAAGTGCCTGGTCAGTGATGTTCATTGATCGGATTGCTCTAACAGATGTGCTAGTCTCAAAGAAGGGTCCTCCTTTTTAATTAACGCTAAGGTATTAGATTATGACCTAGGCCTATTTCCTATCCCCTCCTCTTGTCTCGTCCTTCCGTTTTACCTCTTCAGTCTTTCCGCAGTGTCTTCCTTGCCTGAGTGTGAAATGGTGCTTACCTCCCTGTATCTGCGGCCTTAAACAGACCCTCCTCCTGACCTCACATCTCCCTCTGGCTCTTGCTGCCTCCTCTCCCCATGATTGGGACCCAACTGCTTGCAGAGAGCTGTGTTCTTCACTACCCCAGGGGTAGCTGAGTGGTAAAGACTCTGCTCCTGTACATGGGGCCTCTGGTTTTTAGCAATGCCCCACCTGGTGGGTACGTGCCGGATTCTGGGGAGCTTCTTGTGGCTGCCCGTCTTCGCCACATTCTCTCGTAGTACTCAGTCCATTTGCATCTCTACCAGCCTGACTCCTTTGTCTTTCTTATTTTATTTTTTCCTAAAGATTTTATTTATTTAGTCATGAGACACACAGAGAGGCAGAGACACAGGCAGAGGGAGAAGCAGGCTCCCCGCAAGAAGCCCAATGGGGGACTCGATCCCAGGACCCAGGGGTCACGACCTGAGCCCAAGGCAGATGCTCCACCACTGAGCCACCCAGGCACCCCCTCCTTTGTCTTTTTTTAGTCAGACTTGATTTAGAACTGAATTAGCAAGCCGAAGGGAATAATTTGTTAGCCTCCTCAAACTCCAACAATGGAGAAATGCCAAGATTCGAGGGACAGGTGGGGAGGAGTAGGCTGCAATCTGATCTGTGTTCATGGCTTTATCATAATCCTGGTCAGGAAGCCACAGAGAAGCTGTTCCCATCCCTCGCCTGGCTTTTCCCATGCTCCTACTGATCTGGTGTGCTGTCTCAGAAACCCTGCTCGCCCCTGTGATCCAGGCAGCTGATATCAATCATTGGAATTGAGGTAAGAGATGAAACCTATCTGAAGTCTGGGTCCAGCATGCTAATGCTCCTAGATCTGTGTCGGCAGCCCAGTCCTGCAGGCTGACCCATGTGCTCAGGACAAGAGCAACCTTCTTACCATGGTGTGACTGCCCTGCGTGCCTGTCACTTCTGTTCCCTCTCCTTTCTGCTCCAGCCACAATGAACTTCTTGTGATTCCTAAAATAAGTCATGAACTTTTGGGGGTTTTTCAAATAGTATATACTTTGCCCAGAAGGAAGTCCCATTCTTCTCCATTACTGATTGGGCCAGTTTTGCTTATCCTTCAAACTGTAGCATCCCTGCCCTGAGAAGTTTCTCTAAGCAAGTTAGGAGCTTCTTCCTCAATATTTCTTTCAGACTTGAGTCTCCCTTGGAAACCTCAGGGCATAGAACAGGCCTCCTCTGTCGTGGGCACCAAACATGAGTTTATTGGGTAAATGAGCGCCTTTTCAAGGTCACTATAGATTTCCTACTCTTGTTTGTTCTGCTTCGAAGCCCACTAAATAATTCTCATTTCTCTAGGAAATTCCTATAACGGTTTGGCATAGCATATCTGGATAAACTTCCCACAATGAACAGCAGCATGAGAAATCAGGGTGGATTGGATTCTTGACATGGATGGGATTTCCCTATGTTTCTAATATAGATTCTGGCCCCTCAATGAAAATGCTGAGTTAGTTTTTAGTCACTTCAAATCTGAGCAGCGTATTATATATCTATCTATCTATATCTCTATATATAATTTCTTTATATAAAATATGGAAATATATAATAAATAATACATTTATATTATTTATATAAAATTTATTTATATAAATATATTTATATATTATACACACATATATAATATATATATGGCCTATCATATAACAGAAACTAAACTAAACAAATTTAGTCTGAAATTTTCCTCAAGACCATATATAAAAGATATCATACACACTGTGGTGTTAATGGATTTTTCTGGATGGAGTCTTAAATACTAGATTTGTCTGGACCTTTCCTCAGACCACAGCCTTGCTCCCCACAATTCTACAATTCTATGTATTACTCAGTGTTACCAAGAGAAGTGTAGTCACTATGTGTCGCCATATAACATTCTTGCTCTCTCACTTTGGGACTTTTGTACCATCTCAGCTAGAGCTTTTTTTGTTTTGTTTTGTTTTGTTTCTCTTCGCATTTCTTTTATTCCCCCTCCAACATTTCTAGGAGAAAACATCAAATCTTCAATTTATCACCTGTACACCAGAGGGTTAGTAAAAGTGTGTGTGTGTGTGTATTAAGATGTGAAAGTGTAGTGACTTAGAAGGGAAGATTCTCCTTTTTCTAAAGCTTAAAGGAAAAAGTCAAACTTAAAAAATGGGTGTTTTTAGCTTACTGTTACATTTGGCACATAGGAAGTGCTTTATAAATTTTTTGCTACAATTTTTCTTGTAATTTTTGATATTATTATTGGTATAATAGGATCCAGTACTTGAAGGTAGGTTGTTTTTATACCAAAGCACGTGTGGGGAATATACTCCCTCGTCCCTACATTCTCCATAGGAAGTGGAGATTGTATATATTAGCTGGAGTTCATCCAAGCTACTTTTGGGACAAACAGGATCATGTGTTTGGAACAGGGGTCAACAGCTGTTACTCCTCTGTGGCATTCCAGAGATGTGGACAGATGTATTCAGACTGACCTTCCTTATTCAGTGAGTGTGGGAACCAGTGGGAAGGGGTAGGGGGAAGGGAGATGCCACAGTGGGGAGGGTGGGAAGGTTCCCTTGGGGCCCAGTAACATGAGAGATCACTGAAAATAGTGTTGAAGTGAACAGTTCAATTTCCTGGAGGTTCTGTGCTTAAAAACATATGAGGGGGATGAAGGCCCTTAACTTTTTTCTAAAATGAGGAAAACCAGGCATCACAGTTTTCCCAAGGCCCGGACAAGACTGTACTTCCTGGAGAGGTCAGAGGTTTCCTCCTTACCATTCCACTGATTGCACAGTAGGGAATAGAAGAGGGTCAAATCAGGTTTAATGCAAGATGTGGAGTGAAATACATTCCTTACCTTGCCCCCTCAACCCCAGTCATATTTAATTAACATTCCTGTTACTAGAAAATATCCAAATGTCCCAGTGGCTTCAAAAAATAAAAGATTCAGCTTGACTCAGGTCCCTTGGTACCTTTGTATCATGCCAACACTAAGGCAGGCAGCCGGTCTTCTAGGAGACTGAAAGAACATGGCTCCATGAGGCCATTAGATTTTCTGAATGACATGACTTGAGAACAGCATAGTAGACTTCTCTCCTAACAATACCTCTGGTCCTAAAACCTATACATTTACATGTTCATAATGGTTTAGCCAGAATCTAACTGGTAGTAGTTTTTCTCAATCTTTCATGATGGTGAATGACATTTTCTGTATTTGCCATGCCCCTTCTGCTCCCCCCAACCCCAGATTACCAAGTGAATGAACGTGTTGTCATGAAACTGTCCTAAAGCTCAGATTAGCGATGCCTAGGTGCATAATGTATCTTTGCTGATGGTACACAGATTCCTGGTCTCATCAGGATGGATTCCTTTACTGATGATGTCAAACTACACCCATTTTATCTCTTCCTCTTGGCTGCGGTCAGCAGGAAGGTAATGAGAACCGCATTACTCCTCATTGCAGAAAGACTTTGTAAGTCACATAGAATTCTCGCTGAATCTTTTTTTTTTTTTTTGAGGTATAATTAACATATGATGTTATATTAGTTTCAGGTGTACAACATACTGATTCAACAAATCTATGCATTACTCAGTGCTACCAAGATAAGTCTAGTCATCATCTGTCACCATGCAACATTATTATTATTATTATTATTATTATTTTTTTTTACCATGCAACATTATTATAGTAGTATTGACTATATTTTTTATGCTGTACTTTTCATTTCTGTGACTTCTTTATTTTATAACTGGAAGTTTGTACCTCTTAATCTCTTTTATCTATTCATTCATCTCCCACCCACCTCCCCTCTGGTAACCGTGCACCGGTTTGTTCTTTGTGTTTGTGTGTTTTTTTGTTTGTTTCTTTGCTTCTTTATGAAGTTGGTACTAAAGGTCAGATGAGCCTATAAAAAGATACAGTTCTCTTTAAAAACCTTGTTCCTAACCACTGAACTATCAATTACATATTCAAGCTGTTGGTTGACCAGGATTGTGTCTGCTTCTATAATGACACATAGATCTAGACTAAATGGATCTCAAATCCCTGGTTTGCTACTTACTGTGTGATTATGGGTAAATTACTTAACCTCTCTGAGTTTTTTTTCCTTATCTATAAGATGGAGATATTAAGAAGTACCCACCTTCTAGGCTTGTTGTGGAGACTAAATGAGATAATGTATGTGTAATGCTTAGCTACAGCAGCCTCCATCAGAAAGCCTCCAGGAAATGTTAGCTCCAGCTTTTACCACTTGGAATGGTAGGCCTGCCTTTCTAACTGGTCACAAGGTTTTTAGGTAATTGTTCTAAGCTACTTTTTTTTAAACCATATTTTTCATGTTATCCTTGATAAAACCTCCTAGATTGTTCCTGCAAAAAGATCTTTTTGTAATTGCTGTTTACTCATGGGGAAGAGTCAACAAATATGGCAGTTGTTTCTTGTTTTTCATTTCTTTTAGACACATGTTTTTTCAGGCTTTGGTCTTGCTGGCTTGTGCTAATATGCGTGACTTTCTTAATGTCATCTTTGTCTATTTTTTGAATAAGTTTTTCAAACCAACAGCTGGGGTGATACCACATAGCTCAAAAAGAGAATCTCAGGCCTTATTATTTTCCCACAATCACCATGTGAGCATTTGAACCTCTGTATGTCAGAGCTTTGGGGAGAATTAGAAACTAAAATGAAACGCAAGTGTCTGGAATTTAGATCAAAGACGATATTATCCTGGTAGGCTTGGTCTATGTGAGTTAGAGATAGCCACAAGGGTTCTCGTGGTTGACTGGCTTGGCAACTAAAATTCTTTACACTCTTCAGTGATACTCTGCAGTTTTTACTGGCATATGTTATCATTAAAGCATTGTGCACCAAGGAGGAACACTATGCTAATTTCTAAAACAGAGTTCTGGTGGCACTCATGGTATGAAAAAAAGCCAATCCACATAAATATATCGAACATATGTTCAATGATCCATTTTGGTTGACCCAACAAACATTTATTCAGCCCATTGTAAATGAGTATGAAATGGGGATTCATTAAATATTATTTCTACCCTAAAGGTGGAGAGATTCACACATTTTGTGAGGTATGAACAACTTGTTGAGTGAAGTATTTTCATCTCCATTTTATGGTCAAAGAATTCAGGCTACCAATTTCTAGGATTGTATAGCCACAAAGTGGCCCAACTGGAACTTGATCCCTAAGTATAGGACTGCACATCTTGTGCTTTTAGCCATTGGAATTCCAGATGTGTTATTTTCTCCCCATACCTACCATTTCCCCAACACTACCTGGATGTCCTACAATTCAATTCAGTTCTGACACTGTTTAGTTAGTGTTAGATCCTACAATTTAAGGGCTCAGTTCTAGGAGACTGCCTTCACTTCAGATGCCAATTCCAAGTCTCAAGTTGTCATTTGTATTTCCATCTGACTTGCCTATAAACTGGGTTTCTATTATTCCTTGCTCAGGTTCAATAATTTTCTGGAACAGCTCACAGAACTCATGAAAACACTTACTTACCAGTTTATCATAAAATAAAGGATACGATAGTGGGTGCAAATGTACAGCCAGATGAAGAGATATATAGGGTGAGGTCTGGAGTCTCAGTGTTGGAGCTTCTGTCCCTGTGGAGTTGGGGTGCACCCCCCTCCTAGCTTGTGATATGTTTATCAATCCAGAAGCTCCTTGAACCCTGTAGTTCAGGGATATTTACAAAGGCTTCGTCATGTAGGCATAATCAATTACCAACTCAATGTCTAACTGTTCTCCCCACCCCAGACGACAGGGGCAGGCTTCTTCCAAGCTTCTAATTATGGCTTGATATTTCTGGTGACAAGCTCCCATCCTAAAGCTATCCAGAAATCCACCAAAATTGCCTTCTTAGAATATAAGATGCTTCTATCACTCAGGAAATCCAAGGGATTTGGGAGCTATATATCAGACACTAGGGTCAAAGACTCAAATAGTAAAGCAGAAGGTACTCCTAGCACTTTTATTGATTAGGAAGTTACAAATGTTTTAGGGGCCAAGGACAAAGAACAAAATATGTATTATATCATAATCTTCTGGGCTCTGAGTCCCCTTCTCCCCCACCCCAGGCTTTTACCTCCAGCCTTAGTTCCTGTTATGTTTCAAATAGCCTATAGAATTTGGTCACTTGTGTGTATATATATATACATGTATATATATGTGTGTGTGTATATATATATATATATATTTTTTTTTTTTTCTGACAAGCCATGTAGTTGGGCCTTCAATATACTTGTTGATTAAGGTCATTTGTTTCATCGCGATGCATATGTGCTTGCATTTCAAGACTGTGTGGATTTAAGCAATCTGGAATTTCTTCAGAAATGTACAGGTGCAGTTTTATGAAATGCAGTTTGATTTATATCTCCTCTGTGCTATCTTGGGCCTCTAGCTTTTTTCCCCTCCATACTCCAGTCACACAGGTTCTAATAAGACTTCTTGTTAAATAGGCCTTGCAACAGAAAGGTAATGCACATTCCCTATTCTTTTGTCCTGAAGCAATTTACAATCCTGGGAAGGATTGAAAGTAGGGAGTCAGTAAAGTGCTGTGATTAGGGAATAGCAGTTCAAGTTTGAAAGATCTAGGTTTTTTTTGGTTTGTTTGTTTGTTTGTTTGTTTTCTTTTGAGAGAGAGAGAGAAAGTGGGGGGAGGGTAGAAGGATGGGGGAAAGAGTACCTTAAGCAGGCTCCACACTCAGGGCAGAGCCCCATGCAAGGCTCGATCTCGTGACCAGAGCTGAAATCAAGAGTCGACACTTAACTGACTAACCCCCCCAGGTATCCCAAAATCCCAGCTGCACACTTCCTGACAATCCCATCTCTTTCAGGGTTAGCCTTCTCATCCATGTAATGAGGATAATAATAGCATCTTCCAAGGTTGTATTAAATGAGATCAGACATATAAGTGCTTGGTATATTAGTGCTTGCTATTATTATGGCAAATATAGTAGGGTCTCAATACTGTATTTCTCTACTGAAATGAGGTCCCTTATTTTATCTCTATCATTTTTTTCTTAGTATATGTGAATGTTATTGAATTTCAAGAGGAAATGTGAAAGGATTCTAATGGAATTATTTACTTCTTTAGTGGGTTATGTGTTAAAAAAAAAGAAGTCAAAGTTGGTATTTCTTTTTATTCTAAAGAATGAAAACCAAATAAGGTTGGTCAAGTAGTGAAATCAAGTACACTTAATTATTGTTTTGTGAGTTTGTATAAGTCATCTAACCTCTCTGGGCCTCAGCTTCTTCCTCTGCAAAATAAAGGAGATCAGATAATTGCATGGTTTCTTTCCACATATTTTGATTCTATTAAGCACTACCATAGTTATAATATTAGCTAGGTGCTATACAATTGTCCTTAATATACTTGAAGATTGTTATTAACTCATGCCTTAGCCTTTGTTATCAATCATAGGAAAGTTTAGGGAGTTTTTGTTTCTACTGTATGTATTCTTAATCTCTGTAATGAGTTTGAGAGCCTCAGATTCTAGATCTGGATAGTCTGGTGGCTTCAGAATAAGGATTACCTTTTAGAGAAGGGCATCTTGCCTTCTATAAGTTGTCCCTGGTAAGACATCAGGCCTTGAGTAGGATATAGAGAGTCAGAGCCAGGAATACTGGGTCAAATCTAGAAGTGAATCTTCCCCAGGACTGGGAACATGACTTTACCATTTACCTTTAAGTCAGAAGTGTAGGTGAAACTTTTCCAAGGAGAGTGCTCCAAAGGGCAGAGACATAGATTAGTACAAAAGGATCATCAAGATCTGTTTGTGAGAAAATTGAAATGGGGACAAACAGAGTCTGTCAGCAGACAAAATACTTTTGATCTGTCATTTATCAGCTGAGGAGGAAGAGATGTGAAGACTTCTTACGCTTATAGCTAGATCATCAGAGATGTTCACGGTAGCATTTTAAAATAGTCAAGAAATTGGTAACAACAATAAGGGATTGTTAAACAGTTTATGACATAATTAGAGGATGGAGTGAATATTACACATCAATTAAAAATGATGTATACAAAGAATACTTAAATGTCATGGGAAAATGTTTAAGGTATAACAGAGAACAGTATATATCTGTTGAAAAATATAAATACAACATGATACTAAATATGTAAAAATCTTGATAGAAAAAACATATGGAAGGCAATGGGCCAGAATATTAACAGTGTTTATATCAGGGTGCTAAGATTTTGGGCAAGTTTTTTTTTTAAAGATTTTATTTGTTTATTCATGAGAGACAGAGAGAGAGAGAGAGAGAGAGAGAGAGAGAGAGGCAGAGACACAGGCAGAAGGAGAAGCAGGCTCCATGCAGGGAGCCTGATGTGGGACTCGATCCCGGGTCTCCAGGATCAGGCCCTGGGCTGAAGGTAGTGCTAAAGGCTGCCCAACTTTTTTTTTTTTAATAATTATTTTTATCATTTAAAAAGGTAAAATATATCTTTTAACAAATTTTCTATGTGAAATCCATCTTATTTTAACAGAATAAAAAAACCATGCAAGTTATCTTAAAAACATACCTAATACCAAAGTTAAGCTAGTAATAAAAGCTTAGATTATCAGGAAAGTAGAAAAAAATTACTAGAAAGGTTTTGAGAAAGCTGTTGAATATAAGATCTTGACCCAGATGCCGGATGAGGAGAGCAAGGTTGGCCCCGTTGGCCCCACCAGTGGGATGACTCTACGTGCAGGAGGCCTGGCCTGTAGAAGAGAGTTGCAGAGGTGTGGTTTCTGGCTTTGGGGAGCCTGCTATGGAACCTACGTTCATGCCTCTTACTTAACCTTGAATGGTTTCTTGTGATGTTTCTAGACTCTCCCTTTGCTTAGGGAACCCTCTCCAGATGCTCACTGGGTTGGCACTTGCCAAGTTCCTGGAAGTGAGTTGAGGGAGGCTCAGTAGAAGCCAAGCAGTGTGTGCTAAATGCTCCACAGGGCTACCTATGTCTAACACAAAAGTTGAATTCCTAATATTAATAACTCCTCTCAACACTGATGTGGATGTTTCCCAAATCCTCAATGTAATTCTTGTTGTCTTTTTGACACTGTTTCTCCCGGTGCTTTGAAAGTCTCTCTTCTGTGATTAGCTTTCTTCCTCCTTTAGAATACTTGTTTGTCTGCCCTTAAATTCCTGCTGAATTTTAAGCACTTATTGTCATAGCTCTGCTATGTGTGTATGGAGAATAATTCTCATGAGCCCATCATAGAGTAACTGACATTCTTTTTCAGTGACAAGAAAAGCTTGTCTTTAAAAGAAGAGGAAAAGTCTAAAGTCATCAAAACAATGTAATATCCTGTGTGAAATGTTGCAGTCATGATGCCTTGTGGTTTGAGTCCCTTGATCATGTGCCCTGAGGGAAATAAGTTGGGGGTGGCCGTGGTTGACGGAGACACTTAGGCTGTGGCAGGTGCATCCTCAGCTCCCCTCACACTTTGGGCTCCTCAGGGAGGAGGGGGCTGGAGCCCTGGACCACCGTTAGCACAATGATCCTCAGGCTGCTTCTGGCCCTCAACTTCTTCCCCTCGATTCAAGTAACAGGTAAACAATTTTGATTTCCTTTCTCCTCTAAGTTTTTCTTTCAAAGTCTTTGGTTGGCTTGGCTCATCTTAAATTTCGGACGACTTATGAAATTTGGACATTTGAAATGTAGTTTTGCTCTAACATGGCAGCCTGCTATTTAGAAACTCACTGGTCTCAGTCTACAGTATAATATTTTAGCAAACAGTCTTTGGAATTAAATAAGTTTTATTTAGCTATTAATTGACACTGCCCCAGGACGGTATCAAAATCATACTTTTTAAAAAACTTAAAACAACTGCTACAAGCAGCTTGCTTCTGAAAGCTGTGGATTTAGACTGCCAAGATTCATATCACGGATCCATTTCTTACTAGCTAAGCTTAGACTAGTATGTAAACTTTTTAAGCTCCAGTTTTATTTTCTATAAATTGGGGATGATAGTAACCTCATCTCAAGGTCATTGTGGAGATAAAATGAAATATTAATTACCTGCATGAAATGCTTAGCACAATCAGAGCTTGGCTTGCAAGATGAATGTTATAATAATCTGCATGAAATGCTTAGCACAATCAGAGCTTGGCTTGCAAGATGAATGTTAGTTGTAGTTACGATGTCTACTCGAATTGAACTGAATGTGTCAAAATAAATTTCGGAGTCATCACAGAAGGCTGCACAATATAAATGTCAATAAATTAGTTTCTTTCACAATTGGCTGAAATCTGTTATATTAGATTAAAAATCCCTTAAGTTTCCAATGATGATGATGAGGATGATACTCCTAACACTATTCTAATGGAACTCGATTTCAGATGAAAAGACCAAAGGATAGGAATGTTAATTTGTCCAAGGATATACAGATATTAGTTATTGGAGTCAGGGTCTGAACCACCTTAATCTGACTCTTCAGCCTATGCTCTTGACCATTACACTCTTCTATCTAACATGATGTGGCTTATAATTTTATAGCTCTAGATATATCCAGGGTTAAACAATCTTTGGAAAAATCACAATTCCGGACAGAAAGAGCTTGTTGCTTTGGTGGGCTGGAGACAGGTGTTTGTTCCACTTGTTCTCAGAGTAAGAAAAGTGTCTCACTTGGCTCAAGCTTTGTACTGAGTAATGAGCATATCATAATATTATAAGATAATATAAGATTGTGTGCATATAAGATTATATTATCTAATAATGTGGACATAAATAAGAGTAATTATTTTCCTCTTGAAGATACAGTGAAAAGCCAGAATCTTCAATTTTCTTTCTCATTTATTTTGGTGGGTGTGGAGACTGCATTATTTGCTGTTCTTGACATCATGTGCATGTGCTCCAAAGGGTATAATTTTCCAACCTGCACAAGTGAAATAGTTACATATGCACCCATCTATTTTGTTGCCTTCTGTGCCAGGGAGCCATTTACAAACTGTGTGTATTTAAAAATGTGGCCATACAATGAAAGACATAAACTGGTTATGAGCTAGGTTATGTCCCAGTATCTGGTGCCAAGTATTTAGAGCTACCAAATATATTTTAAAATAATCTTTAAAATTTATTTTAAAAAAGTCTTTAAACTGTTTTTAAGGGATCTTTACAATTTATACATTTTTTCATTTAAATTAAATTAGCCAACATACAGTACATAGTTTCAGATGTAGTGTTCAAGAATTCATCAGTTGCATTAACACCCATTGCTCATCACATCACATATCCTCCTTAATACCCATCACCCAATTACCCCATACCTTCTCCTCCACTGCGCCTCCAGCAACTGCCAGTTTGTTTCCTATAGTTAAGAGTTTCTCATGTTTTTTCTCCCTCTCTAATTTCTTCCCATTCAGTTTTCCCTCCTTTCCCCTGTGATCCTCTGCTGTTTCTTATATTCCACATATGAGTGAAACCATATGATAATTGTCTTTCTGTGATTGACTTGTTTCACTCAGCATAATACCCTCCAGTTCCATCCACGTTGATGTAAATGGTAAGTATTCATCCTTTCTGATGGCTGAATAATATTACATATATATTATATATATGTAAAATATATTATATATATTACATACATATATATACGTACACCATCTTCTTTATCCATTCCTCTGTTGTGCATGTTACTGTTATGAATGTTGGGGTGCAGGTGCCCCTTCGGATCACTACATCTGTATCTCTGGGGTAAATACTTAGTAGTGTAATTGCTGGGTCATAGGGTAGCTCTATTTTAACTTCTTGAGGAACCTCCATACTGTCTTCCAGATAGGCTGCACCAGCTTGTATTCCCACCAACAATTTAATAGGGCTCCCCTTTCTCCACGTCTTCGCCAACTTTGTTGTTTCCTATCTTGTTAATTTTAGCCATTCTGACTGGTATAAGGTAGTATCTTATGGTGGTTTTAATTTTAAACTTATTTTTAAACATATTTAAAATTTCCTAATTGTTTACACAGTACAGGATAGACCGAATAGATAGAAAGGAAAGAGAAGCCTCATTCTCACAGCAACCATTTAAGTATTTGTACACAAAATATTTTCCTGATGTGTTCTGTGGACATCCATCTGTCATCAACTCATTGAATCTCTTTTGAAAATGTTTTTTGTAAGACACAAAGCTTTATATTTTTCCTTTAGAACATTTATTGAAAGGGGGGTAGCTAAAAACCCTGTTAAGCATACACACATGGGGAACCTTTATTTTCTATTTTGAGGTGCATATATATTACAAATGCCAACTCATTCCCATAATAATTTTCAAGATTTGATGCTGAGTGGCCATCTAATGAAGTAGGCAAGGGGTAGAGAAGGCACTTCTCTCCGTAAGAAAGCTGATGAGATAAAACGACTACAGCATACAAAAATGCATGATCCGTTTTCATCAATGGTGCAAAACCTGCCGTATGCTATTTGTGTCTCTGTATTCGACCTCCAAAAAGAAATTATGGAGAAGGAAATTATCTGGTCATAGTGTAATTGTCTTCCCTAGCATTAGAGCATTAGAGAGATTTCTGGTATGTCTGTGTTGAGGGGTGTGTGTGTGTGTGTGTGTGTGTGTGTTTAGGAAGAGCAGTCCTTTTTCCCACTAATTTAAAAATTCTAATTCACTAGCTCACAGCATGGCTCAAAATGGTTATTCTATGGAGGTTCAACCTAACCTGATATTTCATGATTTTCATGATGCTGTAGAAAGATCTTTATGGCTAATATAAAGAAGTATAATTTAAGAGGCATGAGGAAACCTTAACTTAGACAATTCCTTTACTAAAGTTACGTGTTTTCTATGAGATTTGGGCCATTGTGCAACTGAGATCCACAAATTGAGAGGATTTTGTTGGATTTTCAAATATGAGTCCAGCTCAGAACTGTAGTTCTTTGAAAGGGAACCAATTTGTGATTGATGATAGAAGGAGTGTGGATATAATAGATGGCAATGTTTGTAGCTTTTTCAGCCAATATTGGTTATTTTTCAGCAAGGTTAATCATCCCGTATGAAGATAAAAATCAGGACAATGCCACTTATTTTTCCAAAAGAGGATTTCGTTTCATTTCTCTCAAACCTCAGCAAATAAACTGTCAGAATAATGGCCAGTTTGAATGTGCTTGATTTCTCCAATGCTTCTGCATTTCCCTTGGAGCTTCTTTTTCTGGCAAAAGCAGAAAGGCAGGAAGATGGTTGGTATTTAAGAAAAAATCATCAGCAAAGCAAGGTAAAGATTTCATTTTTAGTTCAGCAAGTGACCCCTTTGAGGTAGTTGTTCACAGAGACAAGTAATTGATCTCTTACAGGGAAGTGTTGCTCTGAGGCTGGACATAGAAAAGTAAAAGAGAGACATAAGCATCGAAAAGGCAATACAATCATCAGATTGCCAAAACTGCATGACATTCACTGCACTGTAGCCTGTTTTTTGGCTGTTAAAAAATTGACTAGGTGTTTTGTCATCTCAAGTAAATCTGATGAGCATTTCAAATGTATAGACTTTGCCTAAGATAGGATATTACTTTTTATTTTTTATGGCAACTGTCCAGAAAGGACTTCTACAACAAGGACTGTAAAGTCAATATCAATATATCAATACCAAGAAATAAAATGAGTCATTTTCACAAACTAGGAAGAGAAATTAATCCATGATTGTAACTCTGAAGCTCTCCCATTGAAACCTTTTTTATGGGTGAGGAGTGGGGGTCTTGCTCTCTTCTATTTTCATGAGTGGACAAATGCCACATGAGTACCATTCAGCTTTTATCATGTGTGGATATTTTCCTCCAAGCATTTCCTGTATGTAGTGTGCTGACATTTACAAAATGAAAAATTTTATGCCACTGATATCCTAGAAGAAAATTCTGTTTGTGGTTTATCATCTCCCAAACAATAGCTCTTTATTAACTAGTATAGGCATCAATAAGGAGACACGATTGCAAACTTTCTTGTCTACAAATCAGAGGGCAGGCAATCTTTCAAAGCACAGTTATTTTGCAGCAGGTCACTGAAAAGGATAAAAATTTTCATTTTTCCCTTTCATCTCAGTTAAATTTTTGCTTGCCTTTTTCTTCAAGAAATTTGTTACTTATGGAACTTCACAGAGGCTGGTACTGTTCTTCTCAGTAGGTGGTTTAGCTGAACCTTTGGAAAAAATGACATCTGGGTGGTTTTGTGACTTGCTGAAGGGGTCTCTGGTTTTCGAAACTGCGTTAAGGAATCTGTCTCTTTTATAGTGACTCCTTGCCTCTTTTGGCCTTGACATGGCTTTGTCATCAAAAAATGGTACCCAGAGCTTTCAGACTGAGAGTTGTTACATAAGAATGGGTCCCTGAAGCTGAGGGGAAGGTAACACAGGCCCCATGGAGAAGTGATCGCAAAGAAGGTGTCTAACTTTTTGCTTGTCACTCTCATTTTGATGACTGAACATCAGAAGAGAGGAGCCTTGGATGGGGTCAAGGGCTACTTGGTCACTTGTTAGCGGATGTGAAAAAAGAGAGTTGAAACTACTTTGGCCTTAGTATTTCAACATTAAGGTCATAGGCATCTTGACTGAACCTATGTGTCACCATATGGGTTACGTGTGTTTCTGTTTTCAGTGCTGGATGAAAACCTGCACTGTGGTGGAGAATTTCTTATTTAACTTTGAGCTGCAACTTTATCTCTGCATCATCATTACCGTCATCTTTTTCATTTGTCATCATCTTCATTATCTGTGGGACTCTGGCTACCAAGGTAACTCTGTTAATGGTTCCTGATGGTGTCATAAATGTCACCCACTCATAGTTCACTCTGACCTCTGATCTAATCGGGGGCCCTTTTTTGCAGTGTCTAAGTGAACTTTGTGGCTCACAATTCACCAAGTAATGCATTGATTACGGCAGGAACTCCTGTTCATCACCCACTCATTCACACGAGAATCTGCATTATTGACATATCTTACGTTGTAAAAGTAACATAGATTCCCTTGTTAGGAATGTAGGTGGGTGTTTGATTTTCTTTTCTTTTCTTTTCTTTTTTCTTTTTTTTTTTTACTTGCTGAGAAGTGGAGAGTTGTACTTTTCATTGCTTAGGGATACTTGACAGATGATGAAGAGTCAATATCACTGTGCTATGTCTGCAGCTTCCATGTAACCTGATGACTTTCTTTGATATTGAACACTACTAATAATAAGTCTACATAATTTAAGACCGTCTTTAGGAATATTGGGTCCAGAAGGTTCCACTTCTGATCCACAGACTCTGTTCCATAGAAACTGGGTGAGAAAGGGCCCATATGAGAAGAATGTTTCCTTTTACTGAAGCTCCCAGGGAGACTAAAAGGGGATCACAAGGTAACTGTTTTCTAAAGTACTAGGTTCCTCTTCTGTAAAGTGCCTCTTTCTTCTTACACTTTAGCAAGGCAGGTCTTTATTCGTGTGCTCATTCAATAGGTGTTTATTAACATCTTCTAGGTGCTAGTCTAGGTTCTATGAATGATACAAAAACCCAGTTGGAGCTTCAATGAAGTAAATATGAGAATTGTGAAATCTTTCTAGAAATTTTTTTCTTCCAATTTAGCATCATTGTTGATGATTCTCTGTTCATAATAATTTATTTTATGGCAAACAGTTATAAGCAGCAGCATCCACAGAACTGGTGAATTCAGCCACAGACATTTAGAGATGGGTAAGAATTCAGATATCTCTCAAGCTATTGAAATGGAGGTTGTGTTGATGGCTCCTAGAAGATGCTGTTAGAAAGAGGTTTTGCAACGTTTCCCAGCATTTTTTTTTGGATGATCTAAGGCTGTACCCTTCTTGATTGGCCAATCAATCTTCTCTTACATCCTAATATAAGATTCTCAAACCCAAAATTACAGCTTTACTCATCTTTCACTTTATGACCATAGTGTAAGATTCACCTCTTTTGAGGAAGTTCTCCCTGGGTATTCAGCCTTTATTATAGACTTGCAAAAGGAGTTCCAATGGGAGTGTAATTCAATATAGCAAATATTTATTAAAACCTCAGTTATATTTTAATTTCTATTGGAGTCCAAAGGAACATAAAAAGAGGAAAAGAACTATAAAGACTTAGCACAAAAGAACTGCTTGAATAATTAACCAAGTTCTCTCTGCTTTCACAGACTATATGATCCAGTTGAGAAGATTATACATGACAGGATATAGCAGCTGGAAACAGATAACTAACTCTTGGCTACTTCTCCTACTGTTTCATGCCTTAATGACTTTGCATGCATTATTCTTGTAATCAGAAATGTCCCCTACACCTCTCACTTGAAGAAGCCTTTTCTGAAACCCTAAATAGCAAAGTGAAGGACTTCTTTCCTTCTCAGGGTTCCCAACATTTTTATTGTGCATTGATGCATCTTTTCACCCCCCCCCCCAGACTGTGAGCTCCTTGTAGGCAGGATCATGTCTTAATCATCATAACTTCTTGGCACAGTGCTGGAAGCATTATAGGTGTTCAACAAATGTTTGTTGAAGAAGGAAATGAATGAGTTAGTACTAAAATGGGGAAGCATAACATTCTACTAAGATTAATATACAATAGTAATGATTTATGGAGAGTTGGGAATTGAACTGGACATTAAAGCTAGGTATGATTTGAATAGATAATGTTATTAATAATAATTGCTAGCTAATACTTATTTTGCACTTATAATGTACCGGGTACTGTTCCACCTAGCTTTCCCTATATTAAATAATTTATTCTTCCCTGAAATCTTATGAAACAGTTACTATTATTAGCTTATCTGTAAGATGAGGAAACCTGAAGTGTGGAACAAATGGAGCAACTCGCCTGTGATCACATAGCTAGTAAGTGAGTAAATCCATACACTTGCTCCCGGGTTCATATTCTTACCAACTCCCTGTTACCTCAGGAGGGAAAAGCAGTAAAATAAAGAAATTACACCAGGAATACTGTTCTTATTCTTGGCCAGGACTGAATGTGTGGAGGTGTGGAAAGATAGGGTAGAAACAGGTCAAACCAAGGACTGAATACTGATACCACAAGTTCAGACTTCATTTTCAAGGCATTGTGATGCAGCTGGAAGTTTCTGGAAGCAGGATGGTCTAGAATATGTGGAGACTAGTGGCAAAGGAAATCATGTTATAACACTCTGACACTTTGCCAGGAAGAGGGGTAGGAGATAGGAATTTGGGTAGAAAGTGTGGGAAGAGAAAGAAGTGACATTTCTGGGGAAAGTTTGAAAAGTAGAAATTCCAGGATTTTGCGCCAGGCTTTTTTTTTTTTTTTTTTTAAATGATTTTATTTATTTATTCATGAGAGACACACAGAGGAAGGCAGAGACAGGCAGAGGGAGAAGCAGGCTCCCTGTGGGGAGCCTGATGTGGGACTCGATCCCAGGACTCCAGGATAATGACCTGAGCCAAAGGCAGATGCTCAACCACTGAGCCACCCAGGCACCTCTGTGCCAGGCTTTGAAAGAGAGGGAGGGATCAAGAGTGATGCCAAGGCTTTTGGCTTAATAGAGAAATGGTGGTATGACCACCTGAAATCAAGATGTTGTGCAACTGAGTTTTGGAGTAAAATAGTGTTTACTTTTAGGTACAATGAGTTTGAGTAAAGCCTTGAAATGGCAGAAAGATGTCCAGCACAAACTTGAAGCTATAGAAGCAGGATAAGAAGAAAATATCTAGGAATCCTCATCTTTGGAGTAAAACTGGTATCATGGGAATGGATAACTAGTGGAAAGGAGAGAGTATAACTGTAGAAAAGCAGAGAGCTGAACTGAATCTGGAAAACTGCTCTGGTTAGGAGTCAGCCAAAGAGGGTGATGAACCAGTGAAAGAAACAGAGAATGTGTTTGGAGAGATAAAAGGAGGAAAGAGGCTCGATAGAACATCACTAAAGCCAAAGGAGGAAAGAATTTCACAGAGAGTGCTTAGTAGTATTAACTGTATAAGGGAAGAAGTGAACAGTGGCTTGGGAAGGCTATTGATTTTGACTAAAAGGAGGCCAGTTGGGACTTTTGAGCTTAGAATGGTGGGGAAGGAAGATAAGACTTCAAAAGGTCAAGAAAAAGTAGAGGGGAACAAAATAGAGAAAGAGAGGAAATTGCTAGGTAAAATGAAGACAGTTGGGAACTTCTATCACCTATAGTGTTCACCATTTCTTGTACATGGTAGGTATGTAATAAATATTTGCAAACAGTATCTCCCTGTGTTTTTTTGATCAAGTATGTAGTACTTGCCCTTGGCTTTAGAGAGGCCATGTCTGTTATTCTACCCCTTGCCCTCTTTTTTTCAAACTTAAAAGCTAAAGCCACTGATTTCTCAAGGTTGGGGGGATATGACTAGGAGTTTTAGTCTGTTGATCTGTGACAAAACTTTTCTAGGCCTTCATTTCCTTGTCTAATACATGAGGGGATTGGACTTGAAGACATCTCAAATCTGTTTCTGGTTTAAAAATGCTCCTTATGTGGAATAAAAATGCTAGCTTTTATCGGTTTTAACATGACAACTCAACCACTCCACTCCTTGGTGGATGCTCATCATAAGATCTGAGAGAGAAAATACAAAGAACTGCCAAGCAGCCATCTCTGAAATTGCTCGGAGAGATTGCAAACCATGATGTTAGGTACAAAGATGCTTAGAGATTGTGGCAGGACTTGGCCTTTGCTCTTTCTCCTCCGCCTTCCTATGTAATATTAAGCTTCCACATAGTAATTATTTTTCAAACTTTTAGGTCATGACATTAGGCTAGAAGATTCTGTATGTGCCAAGGTGGCCCCGCGGAGGCTCTTTGGAGATGTAAGATTGAATTATTGTCATATTATTTATGGAGGATAATATAAAGCCCTGGTTACTTACTATTTGGACTACAGGCACCCTTTTAGGGTAATAAAATTGGATATTTGGGAACGGTTTGGCAGCTTCCATGTGAGTTCAGGTGCTCTGCTTTGTTGGCCTTTTAGAGTATTCTTCTAGTACAGGAGCTGAGAGGACAACTGTAGACCTTTGAATTGTAGAGGCTGGGTCACATCACATCCATTTACATTGCTTTGTTTAGGAAGTTTCAGTCCTGGAGCGTTTATACCCTGCACTGCTGGGCAGTGTCTCTGAGCATTAGGGATAGATGATGCAGGAAATGGCTTTCAGCATGTTTAATATTAACTGTCATCCTGATAGAGATGACATCCTGATATACATATCTGGCTTTTTTGAGCTCGAGTCCAACACATCTAACTCTTGGAGCTTTCCTGCAGGATGCTTTACTCATCCCTCAAGCCTAGGATATTTAAAACTGAACCCAACAGCTTTTTTCCAAACAAATTGCCTCTCTTCACTTAACCTAATTTTGCCAGCAGTGCTTCTACTTTCACCCTCATGCAGCCCACAAACTCTGTTATTTTTTATTCTTGTTCACCTCCAGTGAGCACAACCAAGTACCATTCCGTGTCTGTTCTTTCCATCCCAGCTGCCCCTTCTGCACCTCAGGCCCTATGAGCTCACATCAAAGCTATTGCAACAGCCTCCCGATTGGTCACAGTCTCCGTACTACCCTCTTTCCAGCTAGTGCCCTCTGCGCTACTGTGCTAACTTTCCCAAAGGGGCACTTATCACCCTATTCTCAATTCAGGTGTCTTTAAAGTCTCCTGTTGCCTTTCTAGTAAAATCCATGTGCCTTTCTTGGCATTAAAAGCTCTCTTTTATTGGTATCAGGCATCTTTACCTATTTCCTCTTTGTGTAAATGGAATGCTCTGTTGGTCCCCAATAAATCTTTATATTAAAAGTTATTTCCTTCATCTTAGTCCGACTTATAGCCCAGCTAAAGACCAGTCTGTCTGCATAAAAACCTCCAAATAATCTTGTCTGGAAACAAGGCCTCTTTTATATGACTGTCCGTACTATGGCTTTGGAGTATAGCTAATTGTGTATTTACCTTAGGATTTTTCCTAGAAGAAAGAGGGTGCATCTTTTATATCTTCCATCTCCCCAAAACCTAGTATATTTGGCTCTATTATTTATTTACTGAATAAATGCATGACTTTGTCATGGCAGAAGTCAGGATACCAAAGATCAATTTTCTGACACATTGAAATTTCTATTCTGAAAGTACTCATTGACCATTTTGATAATTTTTCTCTCTTCATAATTAATGACTAAGTACTCAGTTGGGACTTTTTGCTACTGAACTATTTGACCTTTGAGTTACTTTCTGACAGTTGCATGAAGCACAATAGTTATTTAAAAGGACAAGAACAAATGTCCTCTACACTACATGTCTTCCTCTGTACAAACATGGATGAGGGTGAAACATGGAGCTTAGATTGGTGCTAGTTAACAGCAGCTTATTGAGTAAATTTATTAGGTTTCCATTTCTATTTTTATTCCTACTTATCTGTAGACATTTGTATTTGCTTAACCAAGGTCTCTAGATTTTGTATAAAAATCACCAATGTGCTTGACAGAACTGATAGTTGTACACACACAATCTTGGGCAGGGCTGGTCCCATGGCCTGTTTCTCTGAACAAAGTCATTGCATCTGTCATGGTGGCCTTCTCTATACAATTCTCTTTCCTTCTGGTTCTGGTAACCTCATCCTGGTCATGCCCTTTTATACCTAAGGGTGGTCATAACTCTGCTTCCATGAGCTATAGTTTCTAGCAATTGTCTTGTGGTTCCACACCTTTGCCAACAGTCCTTTTGTAAATAAATCTTCCTCCTGTTACCCAATTTTGAGTGTGCTGCCTGTTTTCTGCTGGAGTCCTGAATGAGACAACATATATGTATACACAACATGCCTTTTCAAAGCCCTTTTTTAGGGGGAGCTTTCCTTAAATCTTTATTCCTTGTGAAAATGGGGAGAGTTTCAAGATGACAGCCATTGGAAAACCAGAGAGAATGATCGCAAAGTTATTTTGAAAATGTAATGTGTGTTACTTTTTTTTTTTTTCATTTTAACATGAATTTCAGAGTCTGGAGCCATTTAAGGTATACTAGGTCATTCATAGCTTTTTTTTTATCTTCCTAGTAGCTCAAAGAAGATGGCGAAATCTGATGAATGCTTTGTACTCCTCTTTCTCACATCTGTAGGAGACTGAGCCACCAGCTAGAGTTACCAGAGCCACAGACAGAGGAAAGAGCCACTTTCCTCCCAGAAGGCACAGTTGGTCTCACAGGTTCCTGAGCAAACACTGGGTTGGCCTGTGAGCAAGCCTACCCTTTATGGAGCCTAAAAAGGAACAAGTGGTCAAATGGCCACGTGTTGAAGGGTATCCTAGGCCTGAACAGGAAATACACTCAGAGGAAAGTTACAGTAACTTCACCAACTCTGTGGTCAGGAGGGAGGTACTCTATGCCAAGGAAACCAGTGTCATCTTTGCATTGTATTCACAAACACCACAGGGCAAGATGGTTGAAAATAGAAAGCTTTCATTTTCTTTGGTTCCTGCCTGACACATTAAATTCTGTTCAGTCAGGATTTTAAAAAAGGAAACGACGTGATTAGGATCTTACGACCTGATTTTTAAGCTGCAAGAGAAACTGATTGTGATGTGCAAGAGATAGAACCCAATAAAGTTCTTAGGAGGTTCCGAAAGAAAGTCACGTTGCTAACTAAAGACCTATTATATCTCCTTTTACTGCTTCCTTTATGTCTCAATGCAAATGTCAGTTTTGAGTGCTGTCTACTCCACTCTCTGGGTCACTAGTCTTTAGGTGCCATTCTGTTTCTCTATGATGCTACGATGGAGAAAAGGAAAGATGGCATATTATAAATTAAACATGATAAATATATGTGATTCACAAAGGTCCCGAGTTTAAGAATTTGCCCAATGAGGCTTAGACTGAAAAGTGACTTTATGTATTAACTGATTTCATGTTCAGAGTGTTGCATGATTATTGGTTGTGGATCTGAAATAATATATAAGAGATATTCCATGTGACAGTATTTATTGTCTGTAGACCTTATCTGTGATCCATCTATGACCTTCAGGAAGTCTCTGAAATCATAAGCAAAATGTTTTGTGCGTGTGCATTACAAAGTTTGGAAACATACTTTTTCTAAATATGGCCATGATATCAAGTGAATCTGCTGAACACAGAAAGTTGGTTTCCTATTCATTCATGATTTCAAACATTATTCTTCGAAACATAAATAAATAATCTTAGCTCTTCCATTATTTGTGTGACCTTGTTTAAAAAAGTCATTTACCTTTTTTTTGTTTTCAGTTGTCTCTTCTATAAGGTTTGACTTAAATCATCTCCAACATTCCTTCCAACTGAGCACTTTTTCCAGGATGGTACTCCAGCAAAATGGTGGAGAAAATGGAGTTTAACTTAGTTTTGTCCCGATTCCATTCCATTTATTCCCCTACTCCATGTTTTTTTCCTCCCTAACTCACTTCTAGTACCATCCAGTTATCCATCCAACTTTGAGAAGATCTAGAATCAATCACTGAAATTGTGCTGAAATTTTGACGTAACCGAAGAGAGGGAAAAGAACAATAAATTAGAAATCATGAAGCATGAGCCAAGTCCTAAAGGTCACTTGTCCTATAAACTTTGGCAATTTGACCTCTTTTTTTTTTAAGATTTTATTTATTTATTCATGAGAGACACAAAGAGAGAGAGGGGCAGAGATAGAGGCAGAGGGAGAAGCAGGCTTCATGCGGGAAGCCCGACATGGGACTCGGTCCCGGGTCTCCAGGATCATGACCTGGACTGAAGGCAGCGCTAAACCGCTGAGCCACCCGGGCTGCCCATTGTTTGACCTCTTTAACTTCAGTTTCCCCATCTGTGAGATGGGCATAAAGATGACCATCCTATTTATTTATTTCACAGGTTAATACGGAGTTCATATGAGATAAAATAGGAAAAAGCACTTTGTAGCCCTATGAATGTAGGCCACAATTACTAATTTAAATCAATGTGTTTCCCACATTGCATTTTAGGCTTCATCTTCTTTTGAAATCCAACCTTGCTGTGAGGAAGGGACCGAGTTCCTTCTCTGGTGCTTGGAACCACACCTGAGAGATGGTTATCCACTCTTTTTTTTTTTTTTTGGTTATCCACTCTCTTGTGCAGAGAGTTGACAGTTATTAATATAGTAATTGACTCTTTTACAATAGACAAAAAGAGATTTTTGTTTTTTTTTTTTTGGTAACCAATTCTCATGGAAGCACAAGTAACTTCCAATTTTCTAAAAGTCAACTGTATCACAAGATTCAAGATTATCTGTGGGAAATCTTTTAGCTCTCACTGACTTACTTATAAGGGGCAGATAAGTACCTTTTCACCTCTAATCTTACTCTTCATGTTGCCTGTTGTTAAGGAGGAGTTGTGAGGGAAAGAGGTTTGAGGTTACAGCTTCCTGCCTCCACACCTTTAGCTGATTTAGCTGCTAGGAAAGGCTTTGAAAGCAAAGCACCAAATTCATCATCAAAACAACTTGTCAATTCAGTTAGAGAAATGTCAGCCAAGCGAATCTTTTGATACCAGAAGCAAATATAATTGATGGATTGAGAATGTTTCCCTTTTAATGCAGTTGATTTGACCTAGGTGGATCTTGCCTAACTACTCACAAGAAGGAAAACCAAATATCCACAGGGAAAGGCTAGTTCTGCTAAGATCAAATTAACCTGAGAAGGGTGCTTTTCACTTGACATGAACTAAAAAGTAAAAAGGAATCAAATACAAGTTAGTATGGGGAAGCTAAATATTTCTCTAGTTTCTTCTGAGTCTGGGTATGTTCTTAAATTTTACAATGTATTCATAAATTATTTGAAGTCCCGTGGATTCCCTGATACTCAGAAAACTAAAATACATTTCAAAGCCAAATATCATTTGATGTTTCCGTTATTGGTAGCTGTGACTTATCCATGTTAATATTCCACTCCCATTGAGTAAGGGGTATGCATTTTCAGTGCTCTATTTTAAGAAAAAAATAAGAATTATTGTACCTACTGTAAGTTATAATGATCATGAATATAATGATATATTCAATATTATTTAGAGAAATTGGTTATCTTTTTCTACCACCAAAAGTGAATTTCCTTCAGTTAGTATCTCTCTCAAAGCAGATGAAGATTTTGAAGTCCTATAAGATGGTTTCTTACTTAGGCTTCTCGTGAATGATTGACATGAACCAAGGTGGGACCAAGGGCTATCAGGGTATAAGTGTTGAAAACAAGAAGTTCTATCAGCCAATCCTTAACTTGGGTTGAACCCTAAGCTAGAAGACCATTGCCACACCCTAGAACATATTTGGCAAACTACATGAAGCACAACACCTAACTTTAAAATTATGTGTTGATATGGAAGACACAAAAGTAAACATTGACAAATACATTGGGCATCTCTTTTTCATCAAATGGCCACATAATCAATATTTTTCAAGCTCTTTCCAAATAAAATATTAGTACAAGGAGTCAAACAAAAAAAGACTTTTCCTTCCCCTTTGTAGTTGTTGGATGCGCCATTAACCAGGAGAATATTGAATATATAATGGTCAGTCAAGACACTGAGATCTTGAATTGCTCTTCTCTGAGAGATTTCTCAATTTACTGAAGTAGAATGGGTTCAGAGAAATCCCCTTAATCATGCTGAGGTTTGAGTTTGGAGGCCCCATGATGAACAACAACAACAAAAAAAAACCGTCTATCTTCTAGTTACCTCACTATATCATGCTTTGTGAAGGAAAAACCAGTTCAGGAGAGAAATCCACCATTTCTCCCTTGTGAAAACAGAAAATAGTAAACTAAGCTCCACGGAGTCAGCTGTGTCCCCAGAAACCTTGAGGTAACTAGTATTTTCTTTGCAGTGATCTCATAGGCTGGAAGATTGTCTTTTTCATAGCCCAGATATCTAAACTTCACCTCAGTTTCTCATAATGAGTGAAGAAGAGTTGTAGGCAAAAGAAAAACAAACAGTGTCACTTACTAGCTGGTCTGTATGGCGTGAGGATAATCATTTTTAGCTCCTTCTCTCTCCCTCACCACATCTAAGCCAATGCTGAGTTCTGTCAGTTTTAACCTATAAATATTTCTTGAGTTCATCCACTTCTCTGTAACCATAGTTCAGGCCCTTGTCACCTCATGCCTAGGCCACTACGATTGTAACCTAACTGGTCTCCATGTTTTAATACTTATGCCCTTCAAATTTACCTTCCACGTTTTTACCAAAGGGGTATATATACAATGAAATCATCTTTTGCTTAAGATGCTTCAATAGGCCCAAGCTGTGAACCATGCTTGTTTTGCCAATCTTGTCTTTTGTAAGTCATGGTCCAGCAAAACTGGGAGGCAGCTATAATTCCCTACATCTGCCTTGCTCTTTCTCACCTCCTTACCTCCTCGGCACAGACTCTTCTTTTTCTCTCTTCGTATTGTATTCCCTGTGGTCTATTCCATGTACCATTACCTCACGCCTTATTCTTGACCACACCCTTTCCTACTTCACTTCACCCCCCTGACACAAAGACTCATCTTGCTAGGCTTTTACTTAATAAACATGTTGAATAAATGTATGCATGCTTCAACACTCAGGTCAGCAGTCACTTTTAGAAATCCTTAGCTTGTTCTCCAATTGCCCACAGAAATGCTGGAGTGATACAAGGCAACATATTAAGCAAACTACTGAAGTATAGATACTAGAGCTTCTCTTCTTCCCTCTCCCTCTCCTCTCTCCACCTCACTGTGGGTGCTGGGAGAAGGAAACCAATCTGGGTCACAATTAAGGGTTTCTCTCCAGCTTTCTTCAGTTTCCCTGGTTATGCTCCCTTTTATTACCTTGGCAAAGAAGTCCTCTTCTCATTTTTTTCCTTATATCAGACCTCGAAGACACAGTGGGAAGAATTTGGCCTCCCCTCACAACAAAATCTGAAATAATTAGTAACAGAAACAATCTCTTGGAGGGCTCAGTAAGCAGAAATACCTACACCTAACCTGGACTCCCTGAAAAGCAGGGGGAGATGCTGACATTTCTTGCTGGGTTTGGTTCTTCTAATCAGAACTGGCCCGGTGACTCTTTTAAGTAAACAAAGAATAAAACCAAGCAAAATAAAACACAATAAAAAACAAGTCATATTTCCCTATCATGACAGGCTGAACCTTTTGGTTCCTTACATGTGCTTTTCAGTGCTTTTCGAGAGTGTGTTTGAATGAATAATACATTGAATGAACAATGAAGCTAACATTGTTGAGACACAAATTTTGAGTAAGGATTTAATGAGATGGTAATCAGACTTTGCTGCTGATAACCATGATACAGTCAGATTACCATCTTTCACTTATTGATTATTTAATGAGATTCTATTATTCACAAAGTTGTATACAAAGAAATATAACAGATTGTCCTTGCTCACAGAAGACCCAGGAACTGGAAGTCTAGAGGAAATAAACACACACAAATGAAAAGCTCAAAGCATATGAAACAAGGGGCATTCAACATGTATAGCCTGACCAAATGGCAAATGAGTGATACAGATAGTAATCATTTTGAGATCTGAGAAGGGAGAAAAACTCTAGGCCATGAAATTAGTTAACAAAGTACGGAAAGATTAATGCATAGACAGTATGTTGCCGGGATGTTGACTTAAACAATCTGGCTAGTTGGGAGGATTGGGTTTGAGGAGGTGAGCCTGGAAAAGCCTGTGGAGGCGCATGAATTAAGGATGAGAAACGAGTTTTCAATTGTTAAATCACTGGTTCTCGAACTTGACTGCAAATTAGAATCTCCTGAGAAACTAAAAATACTAATGTCTGGGTCCTCTACACGGAGATTCTAATTAAATTAGCTGGGGAATCAAGGGTTTTTAAAATTGCAGCTGATTCTAATATACTGTCAGCTTGAGAAATCTGTTTTTTTTTTTTTTTTTTAAGATTTTATTTATTCATTCATGAAAGACACACAGAGAGAGGCAGAGACACAGGCAGAGGGAGAAGCAGGCTCCATGCAAGGAACCCGACGTGGGACTTGATTCTGGGACTCCAGGATCAGGCCCTGGACCGAAGGCAGGTGCTAAACCCCTGAGCCACCCGGGCTGCCCTGAGAAATCTGTTACATGGTTGTGATTTTCAACCCCAACTAAATATTAGAATCAAAGGGGGAAATTTTTATGACAATTCTAAAGATGATCCATAGATGGGAAAAATATTTGTAAGTCACAAATCTGATAAGGAACTTGAATCAAAATTTGAAAGAACTCTGATAAAAAGGCAACCCAGTTGGGGGCAAATGATCCAAATAAACATTTTTCTAAAAGGATAGACAAATACTTAACAAGCACATTAGAGGGGATCCCTGGGTGGCTCAGTGGTTTAGTGCCTGCCTTCAGCCCAGGGTGTGATCCTGGAGTCCTGGGATCGAATCCCACATTGGGTTCCCTGCATGGAGCTTGCTTGCCTGCTTCTCTCTCTGTCTCTGTCCCTCTGTCTCTCATGAATAAATAAATAAAAATTTAAAAAAGCACATAAAAAATGCTCACCATCATTAGTCATTTGAGAAATGGGTATCAACCCACAATAAGATACTGTTTCATATCCACCAGAATGGCTATAGTAAAAAAAAAAAACGAACAATAACAAGTGTTGGCAAGGAGGTGGAGAAATCAGAATCCTCACACACTGGTGGTAGAAATGTTAAATAGTGCAGTTGCTTTGGAAAACAGTTTGTCAGCTCCTCAAAAAGTTAGACAGAGGGCAGCCCCGGTGGCGCAGCGGTTTGGGGCGGCCTGCAGCCTGGGGTGCGATCCTGGAGACCCCGGATCGAGTCCCGCATCGGGCTCCCTGCATGGAGCCTGCTTCTCCCTCTGCCTGTGTCTCTGCCTCTCTCTCTCTGTGTCTATGAATAAATAAATAAAATCTTAAAAAAAAAAGTTAGACAGTTACTGTATGATCTAGCAATTCCACTCCTGGTACACACCCAAGAGAACTGAAAGCATATGTCCACACAAAAATATGTATATGAATGTTCATAGCAGTATTATTCATAATAGCAAAAAAGTGAAAGCATATGATGAATGGAAAAACAATGTGGTATATCTATACAACAGGATATTATTTAGCCATGAAAAGGAATAAAGTTCTGATACATTTTACAACATAAATGAACCCTGAGAACATGATGCTAAGTGAAAGAAGCCAGATGAAAAAGGCCATATATGGTATGATCCCATTTATATGAAATGCCCAGAATAAGCAAATCCATAGAAACAGATAATAGTTCAGTAGTTGCCAGAGGCTAGAGGGAAGGAGGAACCGGCGGGGGGCGGGGGCGGGGGGAGGGTTGCTAATGGGTATGGGATTTCTACTTGGGGGCAATAAAAATACAATATTCTGGAATTACTGGCAATCTATTTGTAATTTGTGAATATAATAAAAACCACTGCCAGAGGGAAGGCAGGTGGAGGAATGGGCAAAATGGGTGAAGGGGAGCAGGAGATATGGCTTCCACTTGCGGAATGAGTAAGTCATGGGAGTAAATAGTGCAGCATAGGAAATACAGTCAGTAGTATTGTAATATTGTTGTGTAGGACAGGTGGTAGCTACACGGTGATGAGCTTAGCATAACTATAGAGTTGTTGCATCTGTATGTGATACACCTGAAACTAATGTAACATTGTGTATCAACTATCCTCAAAGAAGACATAACAAAATGCAATCACTGAATTGTATACTTTAAAAGGGTGAATTTTATTTACTTGTTTAATTTATTTTTGTATATTTTTTTATTGGAGTTAGATTTGCCAACATATAGCATAATACCCAATGCTCATCCCATCAAGTGCCCCCCTCAGTGCACGTCACCCAGTCACTAAAAGGGTGAATTTTAAAAAAAGAGTGGCTTTATGATACCTGAACTATATCTCAATAAGTTGTGTAAAATAAATGAGAAAAAAACAATACAAATCCCTTCTCCAGGCCAGCAAAGACTAATTAAATAAGAATTTCTGGAAATGGGATCTGGACGTAGGTTTTTTTATTTTTTATTTTATTTATTTATTTATTTATTTATTTATTTATTTATTTATTTATTTATTTATTTATTTATTTATTTACTTATTTTAAGTTCTTAATGTGTAGCCGGTTGAGAACAATGCAGGTGATGAAAAGCTACTAGTGACTTAATTCTATTCATCTCCCTTTTTCCCAAAGTAAAAACAAAACACCTGAGCACTTGAATGCAAATCCAGGTTAAACTTTAGGTTTTATTTTAATAGATTTTTATTTTATTTGGCTCTTCAGTGTAGGTATGTGGGGTATTGCTTCAAAAAATCTTTTTTTTAAAAAGAATGCAAACAGGTAGACAATTATTAGCATACCTCAAAATAATGGCTTTTTTTTTGGTTTGTATTAAATTTTGAATCAGAGACACAAAGCCATTCATTATTTTAGAGTAACAGAAAATTTAGAGAAATTTGCAAAATTGATTCTTAGTGGTTAAGTGGTCTATTTCTCAGGTGGTCATAGTTTACTTGGGTTTTTAGTTGTAGCTTTACTCACCATCTGTTCAGCGATTTTAGACAAATCATCTAATATTTCTAGGCCTCATGTCATTAAAAAAAGGAATATATTATCGTGTGCCAGGCAATGGGATCTAGTGGGAAACAAGAGGGAATAGATGTGTTCTCTTCCTCATTTAGGTTATAATACCAACTTCAGATACTTTGCTTTGAAAGTGAAGAGATTGAACTAGATAGTCTCCATATTCTTTGATCATTTACTGAAATAGGATAAAGGTAGAAAAATGGGGTAGATGGGACGCTTGGGTGGCTTAGCAGTTGAGCGTCTGCCTTTAGCTCAGGGTGTGATCCTGGAGTCCTGGGATCGAGTTCCACATCAGGCTCCCTATGTGGAGCTGCTTTTCCCTCTGCCTGTGTCTCCCCACCCCGCTCTATGTCTCTCATGAATAAATAAATAAAATCTTAAAAAAAAAGAAAAAGAAAAATGGAGGAGAGGGGGAGCTCTTGTATACCTCTTCTATCTCCCATGAATTAAGGGAACAAAATGTGAAGAAGTTCTTGAGAAGGCTTCTCACAATTTGCTATGGAAGGTAAGTTAAACTCTTTGGTTATGTTTTCTCTTACTCTTCTTCATCCCACTCTTGGAATGGCCAATAAACAAAGTCCCAATGTTTCATTTGAATTCCTTCACAAAAGCCTATATCACAACGTAAAACCAAATCAATTTGTGTATCTATGTCAGGTGTTAAAAAGCCATTTCCAAGGATTCCACTCAATCAGGAAGATAACACAATTAGCATGATTAACATCTTTGGAATCTTAGTACAAATTCAAGAATTCCAAATGTTCCAACTCTCTGGAGAAAGTCCATGGTATTTTGATAGGGATTGCATTAAATGTGTAAATTGCCCTAGATGGCATTGACATTTTCACAATATTAATTCTTCCAATCCATGAGCATGGAATATTTTTCCATCTCTTTGTGTCTTCCTCAATTTCTTTCAGAAATGTTCTGTAGTTTTTAGGGTATAGATCCTTTACCTCTTTGGTTGGGTTTATTCCTAGGTATCTTATGCTTTTGGGTGCAATTGTAAATGAACCCTCTTGCACTGTTGGTGGGAATGTGAACTGGTGCAGCCCCTCTGGAAAACTGTGTGGAGGTTCCTCAAAGAGTTAAAAATAGACCTGCCCTACGACCCAGCAATTGCACTGCTGGGGATTTACCCCAAAGTTACAGATGCAGTGAAACGCCGGGACACCCGCACCCTGGTGTTTCTAGCAGCAATGTCCACAATAGCCAAACTGTGGAAGGAGCCTCGGGGTCCATCGAAAGATGAAGAATATGTGGATAAAGAAGATGTGGTCTATGTATACAATGGAATATTCCTCAGCCATTAGAAATGACAAATACCCACCATTTGCTTCGACGTGGATGGAACTGGAGGGTATTATGCTGAGTGAAATAAGTCAATCGGAGAAGGACAAACATTATATGGTCTCATTCATTTGGGGAATATAAAAAATAGTGAAAGGGAATAAAGGGGAAAGGAGAAAAAATGAGTGGGAAATATCAGAAAGGGAGACAGAACATGAGAGACTCCTAACTGGGAAACAAACAAGAGGCGGTGGAAAGGGAGGGGGTGGGGGTGACTGGGTGAGGGGCACTGAGGGGGGCACTTGATGGGATGAGCACTGGGTGTTATGCTATATGTTGGCAAATTGAACTCCAATTAAAAAAAAAAAGAATTCCAAATGTAGAGCTGTGGTGATTAGTGCCAACAGAAGGCCACATTCTGCCCTTCAAGTGAAAACATGCTCCATCAATCCATTTAAAGGAGGATGAAAATAACATCAAAATGTAAACTTTTAGACTCTCAGTATAATTATCTTTCAAAGAGTGCCTGCATCTTCATCTGCCAAGAGAAAGCCTTTGCTGGAGATCTGTTTATTTTGTTAATATATCTTGATTTAAAAAAAAAAAAAAGTCCTCATGCCCTTGTTCTAAGTAATTCACTCTGATTTTTCCTTCTTCAGAAAACAAGATTTTGGTGAAGCAGTTGCCCAGGCTTGTGGTATACAACAATGAGGTCAATCTGAGCTGCAAGTATACCTACAACCTCTTCTCAAAGGAGTTCCGGGCATCCCTTTATAAGGGAGTAGATAGTGCTGTGGAAGTCTGTGTTGTGAATGGAAATTACTCCCATCAGCCTCAGTTCTACTCAAGTACAGGATTCGACTGTGATGGAAAACTGGGCAATGAAACAGTGACATTCTACCTCCGGAATTTGTTCGTTAACCAAACGGATATTTACTTTTGCAAAATTGAGGTCATGTATCCACCTCCTTACATTGGCAATGAGAAGAGCAATGGGACCATTATCCATGTGAAAGGTAACAAGCAACCCTACGAGTGCACCACTCTAAAGTAATGGTTTTCAATGGCAGTCTTGAAAACTAGGTCATGATCCGTGGTGGGGTTGGCTAAATCCCAAAGAGGAAGTTTACACATTCTGTACTAGTGACATTTTGCATATTTTGATCCCTTTCCCATTCTTCCATAATGTACAGAAGGAAGGAAATGTACACAAGTGCCATTCCCATGTTGTTTAACTCACTCTATTCTATTTTTCAGAAAAACATCTTTGTCCAGATGAGCTGTTTCCTGATTCTTCTAAGCCATTTTGGGCACTGGTGGTGGTTGGTGCAGTCCTAGTTTTCTATAGCTTGCTAGTAACAGTGGCTCTTTGTGCCTACTGGGTAAGAGAAGCAACACTGCTTTTGTGTGACTTTCGCACTGCATGTGTATCTGAACATGTTCAAGAATTTTGCCTATGTCGTTCATTTTCTGTTTAACATGTGTGATTGCTGTTATTTCCCTGGTAGGTTTGGGTAGATTCTCTTCTAGCCTGTTCAGCTTTATCTGACATGAAAATCTAATGTGAATTCTATTTTCTAGAAGGCACTATTTAGGTGGCCAGGCAGATTAAGAAGCTAAATGGGTAATTTGAGAGTAGAGGGTAGGGGGTGGGAGTCTTAGGGCCAGTTGCTTTTCTTCTCATTTTGCAAGATCATGATTACACTATTAAGAAAAAAAAAAAAAAAAAAAAAAAAAAAAAAAAAAAAAGATCATGATTACATATAAAATCGTTTTAATATATACATATGGATAAAAATCCAAGCAACTTGGGAATCTAGGCGCTGAAACCAATGAACAGTTTTGGTTCAGGGCCAAAAATTGTGAGAAATTTGGCTACTGAAATTATGCATTCAAACCTAGCAAAGAAACTAGGTCTGTTTATTTGAGTCATATTTTTATCTCCTCTGAAGCAGTTGAGTTTCATGAGGCCAAGTATGGTTGCTGTCATTTTGAAACTATAATGGGAGTTAGACTTTTCTGAGCTCTCAGCACTGAACTAGAGTTTACCAATTTGTGCATATGTTCATGTAATGAGCTTGACGTATTTTTCTTTACCTTCTTCAAAGTTGAAGTTTTGAACACATCTTGATGACCATATCTACTATTAAGATGGGATTCCCTTATCAAGTATCTTTCACTTACTTAGAACCCCCCCTTTCTCATGTACATGGTGTGGAACAGAATATCTCCTGCATTGATTCCATGTTGTCTTTGAATTATTTTTCTAAAGTTAGATGCATGTATGAGTCATTTCTTCAATAAGAAATGAATGCTCCCCAAGGATAAAGGACCATTTCTCTTGATATTCACCATCCATTTGGTATAAACATATGTAATGCTTAATGAGTGCTTATAAAATTGATGACTTGATAACCCCCATAAAGGCCAAACTTAGGACTTAAATGAACATATCTTTAAGGCACATTCTGTACATTCAACTAATCTATATAAAGGCCAGTGACTTCTGGAACCCATGCCAGATGAAACTATCCTGTTGACTATAGACTTGGTCCTGGGAGAGGTGGGTGGAGGTGAGGAGGGCCACATTGGGTTCATAGTCATTTCAATAATAGATCCAGCCCGAAATCCTTTATTTTTTTATAAAGATTTATTTAATTGAGAGAGAGGGAGCATGAGCGTGTGAGTGGGGAGAGGGACAGAGGGAGAGACTCCTCAAGCAGACTCCCTGCTGAGCGCAGGACGTGGGGCTCAATCTCACGACCCATGAGATCATGACCTGAACTGAAACCAAGAGTCCGATGCTTAACTGACTGAGGCACCCAGGTGACCTGACTGAGATGCTTTTAAACTCTGTTGGCCTGTTACCAAAGTTTGCCTCTCAATCGTTCCCCACATGTTCCTCATATTTTGGAAGATTTCGGGGGCAGATGGACATTTTTTAGGCTGCCTGTGGCCTAATCTGTACGTTTTGCAGCATAGGGAGCAAAGTGGCTGTTTATTCCTGGAAATCCTTTATGCTACCTATCAACTTGATATTTACCAGTCTTGCCTCCTCCAAGTTGCCCAACCCTGGTAACCTGTTATATAGAGATATATTGCCTAAATTCTTCCTCTGATGTCAGTTGAGTCCCTCATCTTTCTGGACCTTGGGGTCTTCATACAAGGTACCTTCCTACTTTGAACCTCTTTGGTGTTTGCCAATGATTTTAGAATTTACAATCTTCATCCTTATTTTTGATTCTTGGGAATTTCAACTTCTTGATCTAAAATATAGATGCAGTGGCTTTTTGGGTATACTTCCAGGATAGGTGCTCCCTTGTAATACACTGACCTAGGTCAGTGTAATTTATAGCTTCCCAGGAAGTAGTTTTGGGAATTACTTTAATTTTAGTGGCCAGAAGGGTGCTACTCATCATTTAAAACTTGTAAATATGCATTAGAATATCAGTTACTATAATTTGGCACTAATTTGCTCAGTGGCTTGAATCACGTGGAGGAACAAAAGCCAATTCTCATTTTCAGTGAATTTAACCAGTTTACTTTGTTTGTTTGTTTATATGTTTTTTGAAGATTTTATTTATTTATTTAAGAGAGAGACAGCACAAGCAGGGAGGAGTGGCAGAGGGAAAAGGAGAAGAAGCAGGCTCTCCACTGAGCAGAGAGTGGGATGTGGGGCTTGATCCCAGGGCCATGAGATCATGACCTGAGCACAAGGCAGACGCTTAATTGACTGAGCCACCCAGGCACCCTAAACAGCTTACTTTCAATTTGGAAGCATCATGGATGCTACGGGTTTTTTTTTTTGATAGCTCTGTTTGCTTTGTCTTGATAAAACTTACTTTGGTCTTACTCTGTTTCATTAGGTTCCCTGTGAATTAGGAAGAGCCAGTGGTTGGCATGATCTCATCTTCTGTTGCCTCTTGTAGTTAATTAGGTTGTCCAATAAGAACCCGTTATTTGTATCTCAACCTAGGTCTTTGTACTTTCTGTAAAGGGTATGAAATATATATTTATATTTCATAGGATAACACAGCACTTTCCCCTTGGCCCATCTTTTCTTGCTGCTATTACTGTTTATACCTTGTTGACCTAGGCCACCAGGCCATTAGGGATCCCTAGAGTTTAGCCATTTCCTGGGTCTTATTCTGGAAGCCTATTTTCAGCTGGTCTTGGTGTAAGCTGCTGTTTTCTGGAACTTCCTGAGGGCTTGTGATGTGCTATCGTAGGCAGTTGTATGCTGAGTGGGTTTCTGGGAGCAGCTGCACATTCTATCCCAGTTCTTGACCTGTTGCTGACATTTGAATAAATAAAGAGCTCCTCTTTGCCAAGCTGCTGCAGAACAGCACCCGTTACTGTCACTCAATCTTCCACTCACTCAACTGAGCTAGTAAGCCTATTCTCTTTCTTAGTCTAAAGGAGCCTTTTCAAAAACACAGTCTTCTCCACTATCAATCACAAGGGTGGTGGTGGTGGTGGATAGTGTGCGGATAGGTGGTGTCTGCCTTTAAACCTAGTGTGTTCTTGATGACTGTGTCTTTAAATGGATTGTATCTTGCTGCTGCTTCCCTTGAAGCAGGTGGGTAGGGTGGGGTGGAGGAAGGGCAGGAGAGGGATGGTCCTGAAATCACACATCTTTAGCAGACATAGCGGAATGGTAAAGGGGCAGAATCGATGACCCAGTCACACAGACACATAAGATGAATACTCTCCACACATATATGCATATGCTGGCTGCGCATACACACTGTGGGTTCTGGATCGTATTCTCCACCACGCATGTGTAATTTCCAATCCACTGTTGTGTTTACAGCTTAGTGGCTTAAATCCACTATCTGAAAACAGCATGAGGGTAAGCACAGGAGCTGACTGAGTACAACCTGGAGAACCTCAGACTCAAGACATCTTCATTATTAGGGCCTCTCTACCAGCTGTAGTTGTATTTGGGTGTCTGGGGGGCGAAGATCGCCATTGTGAGTCTGGCAAAGGAAGTCCTCAGAGTGGGAGTGAACACTAAAATGCTTTCCAGGCTGATGCAGCAGCCTTCCACATTTATTTGGAGGTAGAGGTTTCCTTGCCCCTACTCCTGCCCTGCCATAACCCTGTGCTTGAGAGAACTCTAGTCTTTTTTTATAGAAAGGATGTAGAGCCAAGATGTTTGAAGAGCAACTTCCCTCACCCACTTGGTTTCCATGACTACCTGTTTTGAATGAATCTCCCAATTATGTCTGTTTAATGCTATCTTCTTCTTAGTTTTAGCTGGATAACCCATCCGTCATTCAAATCCCAAATAACCAAAGCTGAATTTATAGCCTCTTCTTACAAACCTACTTCTCCTACTGTTCTGCTTTATGTCTATGGATGGAATAGCCTCCTTCCAGTCTCCTAGGCTCAAATCATCAGTCATCTCCTGGGATGAGCAAGAAGGGAAGGTTAAGCAATCCAACAATATTCGTTCTAAATTTGGTCCCATATTTTGTATCCATTGCTTCCTTCTCATTCCATTCCTTTTCATGATCAGACTTCTTAGATCAGGATTTCTCAGTCTTGGCACAATTGACATTCTGGGCTGGGTAATTCTTAGTTGTTAGGGGCTTCCCCGTGCACCATAGGATGTTTAGCAGCATCTCTGGCCTCTACCCACTAGATGCCATAGCATTTTTCACATTTATGACCACTCAAAATGCCTTCAGACATTGTCAAATGTCCCCTGGGCAAGGGATAAGGGAATTGGTGGTGTCAAGGATGAGAGTTAGGAGGTCTTGAGCAACCGTATATATATATATATATATATATATATATATATATATATATATATATGATAGTATATATTATGTATACTGGTATATATACTGGGAGGGGACTGACTTTAGGGGAGAATCTGATTCCTTTTGGACATACTGAGTTTGAAGTACCTTTTGAGGTCTTGTCCAGAGATATAAATTTGGGCAAATCGGTGGTAAATGAAGCTGCAAATGGGGATGAGTTTGCCTAGAGAGAGAGGATAGAATAGAGGAGAAGTCCTGTGAGGAACTCTAACACTGAATGGCTACTTAGAGAAGGATGAGCCTGCAAAGGAGGCAGGGAAGGAGTAGCCAGACAGGTAGGCTGAAGACCAACATGGTACCATCTCATGGAAAGCAAAAGTGGAAGAGTGTCTCGAAAAGGCAAGAGTAATCATTAAAATAGAATGCTGCTGAGAATTCAAAAGATGAGACTGAAAACATATCAGATGGATTTAGTAATGTGGAGGCCAATGAGAACTTGCTCATGCTCATTTGACAAGGGAGGTGTGAAGGGCTCAGAGAAGGGTGCATGGAAATAAGGCTGGGGCAGAAGTCACTTGCTTATTTATTTATTCAAGTATTCATGTCATTCATGTGCCATGTGTCTACTTATACATTGGGCCTAGGTGCCAAGAAATATTTACTTTTCATAATAGGGAATTACAAATTCAGAAATATGGGTAGCTATTTTTAGAATTTTTATGGGTCTTTTATCAAACATGTAAATTTTACCATCACATTGGTTCAGAGAAGATGCTCCTAACCCTCAGTCAAAACTATGCTAAGATTCATGGTGAGTATAGCTCTTGCTCTGGGTTTGGTATTGCCACTACTTCCCTCACCCCTGATATAAATTCATCCAGAAGGAGCTGAGTCTGAGGAACAGAGATGAGTGACACTATTGTCTTTATGGAAATGTATGTACATATATATAAGAGAATAGGAATGTAACTCATTGTCTAGAACTATACCTTTCCACTAATTTGGACTCCAGAGCTATGGATTTATGATTATTTCAGACTCTAAAGGGATGAAGGCCCTCTTGGATTAATTATTGAAAAATGGTTTGTTAAGCAAATGACAAATGTAAGAAGACTGCAGTGGGGATGCTTAACCTTGCCAAAGGAAGAAGGGCCTTCAAGAGTATTTACATATGAACAGTGGATATATTTGTTAGATATGCTTTTGGAGTTTAGGTCAAATGATTGCATTGAGAGTAACATGGATATACATTTATCTAAAAATACTTTCTTTGATTCAGATTTTGCATGTTAATTGAGAAGAGTCCAAAGTAGTTAGGTTTGATTAGGCATTATCCAGGTCCAAGGTGCTCAATGAATTCAGGTGTATTCAGCTTCGTTTGATAGTCTACATTCTAAGTAGTTGCCCCCCAAGTCTTAGAACTCCTCCTCCTCCATCTCCCTCTGTTACCTTGCCACCTCCACAGTGACACTTCTTTTTTTCTGCAGATAAAGAGTAAGAGTAGCAGGATCCTTCAGAGTGACTACATGAACATGACCCCCCGGAGGCCGGGGCCCACCCGAAGGCACTACCAACCCTATGCCCCAGCACGCGACTTTGCAGCATACCGCTCCTGACATGGACGCCTATCCAGATGCGAGCCGGCTGGCAGCTCTTCACCTGCTCAACACAACTGCTCTGGATAGGAAAAACCCGCCTCGTCTTCAGCCGGCCATGGGCTCCTTTTAGGGGCTCTTATTAGGCCACCGATGCCAATTTTTCTTGAATGACTATACCAAATAACATTATTTTGAGACTCTGAAATGAAGTTAAAGAATATTACTGTGGCAGGCTCTATCTTGCAGTGCCATGACCCAAATTCCAACTTACCATGTATTTATTGACTTGAGGTTACAGTAGAAAACAAAACAAAAAAAGCAATGGATTCTATTAGCCTTGAAATCTATTTTCATTTCATTCCTTTCTCATTCACCTGAACATTATGGTCAAGTGAAATGTGATATGGAAGGACTTTTTAGATGGAAAAGAAAGGTCAGAAAATCATTCCTTTTGGCTAAATGAGGGTATAGGGTGGGGATAGGTTAGAATGGGGGGAGGGGCGGGAGACTTACACATTTAAAAAATTATTAAAACACTGTCTCTCATTTATGAAATGAGCCACTTATTTTCTATTTAATACTGTTTTAGTTTAGAAAGATATAGATTTTTTAAAAATGAATTCTGGTCATATTTAGTCATTTTGACCAATGGAATTCCTTCGAGGAAATTTGAGGCAAATAGTCTTGCTCTCCTTACTTCCTGTGATGGGTATTCAATATAGTATTCACAATATGATTTGAAAAGAATAAAATAGTCCTCCCATACCAAGGAAGAATGTGTCAGGAAATGATGCTACTTGATGTCAAAATCATTTGAATACTCTGATGGGTTATTTCTTTAGCAGATCATTCCAGTCAAATCATATAGGGGGCTTTTCTGTTCCATATATTTCAGGTTTGCCTGGTTGGTCTCTTTGTTGTCTGTGTGGAAATCTGAAGTGGGACACTGAAAGTGCATCCAGAGCAGTGATGATACTGTGAAAAGGAGGTGTTGGTATTCAATAGGAAATGGGGGATGAGTCCCAAGAAACTTCTTCTGGAGGAGGAGAATGAAAGGGGATCATGCAACTCTTGCCAATGTACTGAGGGGGTGGCCAACATCTGGAGGAAGATTTCCAGAAGACAGCAGGCAAAGGAGACATGGCAAGAGTTCCTTTACAGCAACTTTATTTACTTTTAGGGCTCAGAGCTCCAGAACTCTGAGTTCAGCTGTGTGTTTACTCAGGAGGTCCATTGACATGGAAAAGTATTTTGGAGTGTGTCTTTTAAGACAGTATCAAAGTTCTCAAAATATCCTACAAAGCCTGACCCTGTAAGAGCTGACCTTGTAATGACCATGGATATTTTTCTGCTTCCAGTTTGGGTCGACTGGCATATGCTTGGGTACCTTGAAGAACAGCCTTACTGCTACCTTTACAATTTGTTCAGTGCTTCTATTTACTCAGATGTCAGAGGACTCTAGGTTTTAGAAGCAGATAAAATAAATCTGGTTCAGGGTCCATTTCTAGCTGGCCTTAGGCAAGTCACTGACTTTCTAAGACTCTAGCTCTTCAACTATAAAATGGAGGTAATGAGAGTAAATGTTATATACTATATTATAACCACCATCAGGGCATGGCCCAAGTTTGTCTTTTTTTTCTGCTTGTCCCTGACACTAGTACCATACCTGACAAATAATGTCACCTACTATCATTATTGCCATATAAATAATATATGAAGATTAAACTGGGGTGCGCCTGGGTGGCTCAGTTGGTTAAGTATCTGCCTTTGACTTATGTCATGATCTCAGGGTCCTGGGATGGAGTCTCATGTCAGGCTCTCTACTCAGCAGGAAGTCTGCTTCTCCCTCTCCCGTTGTGGTGTGTCTCTCTCTCTCTCTCTCAAGTAAATTAGTAAAAATTAAAAAAAAAAAAAAAAGGTAAACTGGGCAATGCCTTGAGAAAGGAGAGAATATTGTAACAAATTCAAACCCACTACCCGGGGATAAGGTGCTATAAAATTTGAGAGCCTCTTAACTTTTACCATTTTCCTGTTTTGGAATGTTTAAGCCTGTAATGAAATGTACAGTGTTCTGGCTTCTAATTTTATGTATAGAAAGAGGTTTTCTTTATTATTTTTTTTTTCGTGATGCAGGGAGGGGAATCCTATGATTCCAGACAGAAAACATTGTACTTTGGTTGACTTTGAAATGGGCTTCTATTCCATGAATATAAATAATCCAAAGAAGGTCAAATTCACTAGTACTTGGGTGACAAAGAACTCTTGAATTTATACAGGCACATGTGCTAAATTGCCAAGCTTCTTAGCACACAAAGTTCTTTAATCCAAGTTACTGGATTGGATTTAAAAATGATAGAGCTAGAGAATTTTATAAAGAGTAATGGCAAAAAACAAATTAAAAATAATGGAAAGATTTGATCTTTGGTAAAAAAAAAAAGGTTTTATTTTCTGATGGGAAAAATAGGTTTACTGAAGATGAATCACACTTTAGATTTCTCTTACTCACTCTGAACAGAGCCAAAGTAGAAATGTTAATAGGGAAGTCCATTTTCACTATTAGTATGAGCCAAGAAATGGTTTAAAAACAGTGGTTGGAGCAATGCTTTTACAGTTTCAGATATGGTAATTATGAAGAAAACAATGTCATTTGCTGCTATTATTGTAAGAGTCTCATAATTAATAGTATTTCTATAATTTTTGATTGTGAGCTCACTTATTTTGGGCTGAGCATGCCAAGTTAAAGAGACCAAGTGTACATTATATTCTGTGTATTCAGTGGTAAAATTACTGAGCTATCTTGTGCCTGTTTTTAATTTGTGCTTTAGTATTGTTCTTTCAGAGCAGGTAAACTTTTGGCTATGAATCTGGAGAAAACTTGCAATTTAAAAATGATGTGGGATAAGTCTTTTTAAAATAAATCTCCAGTTCAACTTAAAAAAAAAATCAAAATTTTCATATATTAGTTTGTCAAGCAAGGTACTCACGCTCCTGGTTTGTTTATTTGTATTTAGCCACAATTTCTTATCACACCAACGGTTTATGTCTCTGGGATGTCAGGCTGTGCATTCTGTACGATGTGAATGCTCTATGAGAGAGATCAAAGTTCAGCCTTGACTCCATCAGTTAACTAACTGAACCACTAGTTCTCATGGCTAATTTAATGGGGATGTTGATGGTTACATGGATGTCAGATCCCTTATTCCAGCTTTTTGCACTGCTAGATAGGATCCATAGCCTACCTGGGGACTGATCCCAAAGTGTTAAATTCAAATACATGCTAAAGGTTTGAGATGGTGGCAGTGATGGATCCAGAACCAGGGTCATCACTGCTGTAGACCTGTTATAAACCCAAGTCAAGGACAGTGGCAATGACTTTCTTAAGTCTTGGACTGAGTGACTTCTTGGGATGTGAGGCCCAGAAAATCTCTGATAAAAGTATATGCATACTTTCTGACATATTCTTCCTCAAACATTACAGGCACTTTCCCACCCCAGGGCCTTTACACATACTCTTTCCTCTGTCAGAAATGTTCTCCCCTAGATATCTACCTGGCCTGTTCCCTCATTTCCTTTAGGCCCTTACTCAAATGTCACCACCTACCTTAGTTAACCACCTCCCCACCCTGCCTCACTAAACCCTATGTGCTTTCCTGGCTTGCACTTTTCCACAGCATTTCACCCTCTCTTACACTAGATTTGTTTTACTTATTTATTTATTATTTGTTTCCCCAAACCAGAATGTAAGCTCCATGAGAGATGTAACCCTGTCTGCTTTGTTTATTGCTATATCCTCAGTGCTAGAATAGTACCTGGCATGAAATAAATATTTATTGATTGAATGAATGAATTTCATATACCTTATGGATTAATGTTCAGTTTAAATGTACTAATAATGCTCTGAGAAGGAGAGAGATAGTTCTGTTTTCTACTTTCCTATTAATAAGTACCAAAATCTATTTTATCAGTGAAACAGGAGGTTAAACATACACATAGCCAAAATTGGTGAAAGAAAATCTAATGGATAGAAGTTCATTCACATTTTAGAAATTTTTGCGCAGTGAGGAAAATCAATACTGTTAGAAAGAAACATCTTGAAAAGTCATGCTAAATAAGGCATAGTCAAGAGCAAGATGATTTTCCACTAAAGTCCCCAAATCTACTCTTAATGGAATATTGACTAAGTTTTAGACATGCCTTTACACTAAGGCTTCTGAAAATGTTGCCTTTATAGTTTAAATCCCATCTTACTGTTGAACTGCTACTCATTTCTCTCTCTCTCTCTCTCTTTTTTTTTTTTTTTTTTTGGCCCCAACAAATTCTATAAATGCCTTGCCTGGCTATGATTCAAAAAGAGCTTGAAGATGAGAATGCTGGGGACAATTTCAGCTTCTTTTTCTGTCATGCTCATGATTGAACACTCTAATAGCTTGCAATAATTTAAAAATACAAGAACAAAAAAAATATAAGAACAACAATGAACAAGATTGTGGCACTGGGAGTAAGCTGAAAATTCAAATCAGACATAATCACCACACTCACACATGCACACACACACGCACACATACCACACGAAGACACAGAGCTATTATCTTGTGGGTAGGGAAAGGCCCTTGAACAAGAAACACAGAGCTGGCCTGATAATTTACATAGCAACTCCAATTTACTTCATTGCAATTGGTGCTTTGAAAGTGGCCTGAAGTTAAATAGGTGTGCCATGAGTTCTTCTTCAAAGTGACTTTTCTTTGTTGAAATGGAGCTCATTAAGTTGAATAAAGGTAAACTTGAAAAAGATGAGCTTATATGTGTCCTTCTACTCCAAGAAAGACTGAACTTAGCAGTCACTTATGAATTCAACTAGACAAAACAATTCAGTAGGAAAGGGACAAGATTGGTAAAAATGAATCTGCTCAATAAGCACTCCTTTGCTGGGCTAATAAAAATAGTGTAACCTAGTTCTGTAAAAAGGTTCTAGTACCTTGAAACCCAAGATCAAAGTGAAATAAAATGCGAGCTTCATAACTTTACCTAACAGACCTCCCACCATGTTCTAGCTACATAACTATGTGAATGGTGTAATTGCTCTCAGCCCTGAATTAACTTTTTTCCCCCAGTCTGATAAAACATATAGATCTCTTTTAAAGCAGTAACCTTTCTCCACCCTCATCTTGCCTGTAAAAAAGATAATGGATGAGTGAGAAAAATCAAAGAAACTTCTGGATCCAGCATAATGAATGCTAATTATTACATTAAGCAGCAGCCAACGGGATGGTCTGGGAGTCATAGCAGATCCTTGTTTGGTAACTTCTCTGTGTCCCCTAAACTGAGGTACTGCCTAACTCTTGACTTTTTGTCAGTTCTCCTGGTACTCAAAAGTTTGGTTCTTTGGTAACAAATCTGAGTGAGTGGAGCTCCCAAGTTTCTCTGATTTGGCATCCCAAAGGAATGTACGCTTTCCCTTTGAAAATTCACAGGCTCTCAGCACTTAGAAACCCAGACCACTGTCCAGAGCGTACTTTCTTGGTGGTTCTTTTGTTCCTTTCAGGGTATGTGGACACTTGGGCTCCATACTTGAAAATTACTTGGGATGAAATGTGGATGATCCAAGAATATTTTGTCTTTTCTATGCTGACCTCTTTACTGAGGCCACTCTGAAGGCCTGTACACTTTCCAAGCCCCGTTTCCTATCCTAATTGCTGGCTGAAACTGTGAAAAGTTTTGGAGTGCCAGGAATTCAAGGGGACAAAAAAGTCACAGAAGGGTGAATTTATCCCAGAGTAGGGGTGGACTGGACTCTCCCTGCCTTGCATCTGTCGGTGCTATCTCAATGACAGATTTGAACACTCCTCTAGCTCCAGAGAACAAGTTGTGAGAGCGGGCTGGAAATGTCAGTTGAGACAAAAGAGCAGCAAACAGCTTTGTTTTCCTATAGTTGTGGTTTTACTTGGTGATGATGACACATGAAGATGAAAATGTGCAGCATGAACTCCAGTTGTTATCTGAGTGAGCATCTCTGCCAACACTGAAGGATATGTGTGGGTGTCACCTGCAAGCAAAGAGAGAGAGAAAGAAAAAGAGGCCCTGTTTCGGAAAGAAGAGCCAGTTAATCAAAGATCAACAAGTGGTGCTGTTTATTTCATGAGCTGTATACTCGATTTCCTTCCCTTTGTTAATCTCTAAGTCTCAATTTAGTCTCTGGACTAAATATGTAAGTGTCTGGTGATGGAGGAAGGGGTGGAGAAGGTGGGCTCGAATGGGCATCAAGGCCGTTACTATAGTTTAGTCATTTCTTTCATCTCCTGGGTGCATACTTAACATTTGAGATGTTAGCTTCCAAATGGTATGTTAGCTTTGAACTCTTGAGAACCTGTGGCATATTCTACAAAGGTAGACACACTTGAAGTTGCTGTTGGGGACCCTTTTCTGCTCCCAACCCTGTGCAACTCTTGTTTCACTTGTTTCATGCTCCTTCCTCTTCCTTTCCTCTTCATTCATTCAATAACTACTTCATGAGCACTTGCTCAGCTCCCAGAAGTGGGCTAGGTACTGGGGATGTGGCAGTGAGCAACACAGGCCTTATTATCTCCTCCCTTGCCAAGTGTAGACTTCATACACCTTCTTTTTCTCCTTCTTTAAATACCCTGCTCCTCCTCCGGATAACCATTTAGTCTTAATTATGGGCTCAGACTTTCATGTGGCTATTTGATAGCCTTTGTTTGGTTGGTTTGCCGGAAATTTATTTCTTTGAGGTGTTCTCATGTAACATTTCCAGCACATTTAATGTCTTAGATCAGGGATTGACAAACTTTTTCTGCAGAGGGCCAGAGAGTAAATAGTTTAGGCTTTGTGACCACATAGTCTCGTGCAGCTACTCAACTCCTACCCCTGGAGTGCAAAAGCCGCCACAGGCAATACGTAAACAAAGGAGCACATCTGCATTCCTGTAAACTTTTATTTGTAGACACTGATATTTGAGTTTCGTATAACTTTCATATGTCACAAAATATGAGTATTCTTTCAATTTTTTTTTCCCCCAACCATTTATCACGTAAAATCCATTCTTAGCTCATGGGTTGTTCAAAGGCAGGCTGTGGGCTGGATTTGGCCTCAGGCTGCAGTTTGCTGACTTAGACACAAGCCACAATTTTAGCTAGAAGTTGGTGTTTGCGTTCCAGCCACCATCTGCATTTTTAGGGCTGGAAGCAATCAGTGTGGATGTGTGTAAAGGCTTCTTGGGAGTGGTGAATGTTAACTATCTGTTTTGAAAGAAGGGCAAGGATCATTCAAGAATATGGAAAAAGAAACTTCATCTGAGGGAAAGCCATTTTAGGTGGAAGGAATAGGAGATTATAAGTAAGGAGGAGGAGAAGCTATTTGAGATGATGGAATCCCCTGTACATTATTGCTAAAAGCCTAAAAATCTTGGGAATTGTGGTTACTCTTCTCTCAAGTCGCGCTTGCCTTTTCTCTATCAAATCCTTTTCATCTCTAAGGAAACAAAGTAAATTTTGAGGCACAGCAGGCAAGGGACAAAAGATATGGCCTGTCTTGTGTAATGAACAGGACTGCTCTCCCTGCGAACTCTTCCATACAGAGCATAGTCAAATCCAGCATGGGCAGGGTGCAGCAGAGGTCTGAAGCAGCCATCTCAGAATTAGCCTCCTACTTTTGCCCATCACCTGTGCTTTTGGTCTGTGGTCGGCTGTCACTTTATGGGTGACCAAGAGTGACACCCCTGGAATCCAAACTTTCGCATGTAACTGGTGAAATTGGTTTTACTCAGATTGGAAGGCCTCTGACTTGGCTCTTGCCATTCCCTCATCCTCACTCCTGACTCCTGTCTGTAGCTGCTGGTTACACCCAAGGTACAAGTAGTCCCTGGAAGCAGCCCAGCATATGTGGGCACCCCACGCCACACACCCATTCACACCATCTGGCAATTTAAAAACAGGGCCAAATGTAGCATTTATCCCAATCTGTCCAGCCAAGATCAGGAAATTGCCTCTAAAAGGTCAGATGATTAAGATCATTGTGCCAACAGTCTAGGATGTCAGTAATGAATAAGGATTCTGGCAGAATGAATTTATCCTGACTTTGTTTATGGCATTCAAATTCTGATTCTGTATGAATAGCCTCAGGAATTCCAAGAGTTTTCTTCTCCATCTTGTAGGGCCACTGTGTACATTTATGGGTTGTATGCCATGCATAAGTACCCCAAGCCAAGGGACTGGAGGGGACTGAAATCCAGTAGGATCCCCTTAAGCTACTCACCTGCAAGAGCTAGGTCCACCCAGAGAGAGTGCCTTTCTCTAATGCCCACACATATGGGCTACCGAAGTGCTAACAGGATGCTTGCCTCTCTGCCACTTGATTACTGGGCTCTTTATAGAAAAATTAGATCCTCATTCTCAAAACAGGAATTACCTAGGATGAGTTTAAAAACAACCAAAAAAGTGGAATGATTCTTAATACCATCAAATTTCTCTTTATTCTTTCCTGCACAGTTTAATTCATTTGGTTGATTTTTCCTGAAATACATCTTGGGGGGGAGTGTGTGTGTGTGTGTGTGTATGTTGCTTTTTAGGAGTAAAGTGAGAAGAAACCTCCTGGCTTAGATCTCAGAAGAAAAAAATCTGTGACCTGGAGAACACTAGGTTTGGAGTTAGTTCTTGGGAGTCCTTGGAACTTTTCAGTAAATGGCAGACTCTACTCTTATTTTATAGTTATCAGTACATGAAGGGTTTAGACTAAATAACCTCAAATCTGATACTTATAAGAGTTTTAATACTCCTTATTATAACTCTGCCAGGATAATCTTCCCCAAATAAATGCCATTGTTTTGGGGTTTTGCCCAGAATCACATTCCTGTTTTATAGATATATTTTTTGTTTGATATTTGTCAATAAGGATTATTTGAATAGGCCTACAATTTCATATAACTCTTAAATTCAATAATTTGTCACAAAGATTTCCATCACTTTCTCTTAAGAAATTAATGAATTTTATTCATAAGTTTAGGTTAGAAATCTTGAGAAAATTTTGAAACTTGTGGGTTTTTTTGTGTGAATTATTTAATTTGAAAAGCACCTTCACATTATAACATAAGAAATGATTACATCATTTTTAGAGTTTGTCATTTTCCAAATAATAAACTTTTTTTTTTTTTTTTTGAGAGAGAGAGAGAGAGAGAATGCATGTGAGTGGTGGAGAGGAGCAGAGGAAGAAGGAGAGGGAGAATCTTAAGCAGACTCAACGCTCAGTGCGGAACTTGGATGCAAGGCTCAATCTCTTGACCCTGAGGCCAGACCTGAGCCAAAATCAAGAGTCTGATGCTTACCTGACTGAGCCACTCAGGCACCCCCAAAATAATAAACTTCTTGATGACATAAACTTCATATTATTTAGTTTGCCATGGTAAACTATATCTTGAATATGATAGGTGTTCAGCATACTTAATTGAATGAATAAGCAGATGGATGAATGAACATCTTTCTGTTGATAAATATCTGCAACATCTTTTGGTCTTTGACAGATTAGATGAAATAGTTACTATGAAAAGACTTGGGAAAATTGAGGACTACTGATAAAGATTTAGCAATTCTTAAATTGTTGAACTGTATTCTTATTGATACACATTTTCAGACATTGTTCAGACATTCAGAAGCAAAAGCCACCTCCTCTTCCTTGGCAGAAGGGGAACTCTAATTGTGTTCTGGTATCTATGCTCCATGTGCTTTTGGGGAGTTCCAGGAATGGATAATGATTGGTTTGAGCTGGAATAGTGGTCCTATCTTCTCATTAGTGACTGTTTTAAGCAAGGACACGTGACAATATTCTGACCAATAGCCATGGCAGTGCATTCTAAAGGGGCCTCTGGGAAAATTTTTCCCTGTTCTTAAAAAGAGGTCTGTGGAAATAAACAGTCTCTTTTTGCTAGAGTGTTGTGTCTGTAAGCGGTATCTGGAACAGTCATTTTAGGACTGTGAGGGGTTAGCCTGATAAGAACATGCTGAGGTAGACAGAGCAGGAGGAGGAAAGGAACTTGGATTCTGATGACATTGTTGAGCTGCAGATGGAACCAATACTGAAGCTGTGCTTTCTTCAACTTCTTGTCATGTGAGACAATGAATAGCTGTATTATTTAAGGTATTTGAGTTGGATTTCCTATCGCATGAAGCTTAAAGCATTTAACTAGCAACTCTATCTTCATGCTTATTGATGATGTTCATAAATACTCATAAATTATATTACTTGGGGATACACAGAACTTACTCAATAGTATCTTGTGTCATTGACTGAGAGTCTCTGATAATTCTGAATAACTAATGTTATTACCACACTCAGGATAGTATTCATATCTGCTGACGTGTGAAACTCGGGAAGCTTGCTTCCTTGACCACACTGCCTATCGGGGTGTTATAGACTACAGAATAGCAGAAGATACAAGAGATCTCTCCACAAGAGATCAGTAAGACTTTCACCTCTTTCTCCTATTATATGAATTGATGAGAAGGAGCACCTCTTGAAAGGAGTCTGGGGAATTTATAGTTATTTTTTAATTAAATTTATATGTGAAAAAGACGAACATTGCTTCACTTCCTTGTAGTATAGAACATTACGTACCAGTAAAGTCTTTCAAGATTCTTCTAGCTGAGTAGTCTCTAATCCTGTATCTCTTAATGCTCCTTAAACTCCAGGGACTGGTCAGGGAGGGAGATTGTAGTAGGTGTAAAAGAATGAATATTTTAAAAAGATATTAAATTTTAAAATTCAAAATACCCTTTATTAAAAATATGAATTAAAAAATTACATTATTAATTAAGACCAGTGGCTTAAAATTTAACCAGAAAACTCTCTTTCATTTTTCTTTTAATGAAATCTTATCAGAGGGTCAAAGTAGATTTACTGGGATCGACCCTGACTGTTTCAGTTTCTCTTAGCTTCTGGCAGTGGCTACTCAGGTATCACTGATCTTTCTTGGGATGACACATTAACTTCTTCAGGATTTCCTGGAGGAAGGCTTGTGTCCTGTGAAAAGAATGCAAACTGAACACACATGTGTTCATTATAGTGATAGACACCGAGAAGGACACAGAGGTTTAACAAATAGTCCTGACCTCAGAAATTTACAGTCTGGCTGGGGAAATAACTGGTCATAAACAGTAAATACTAAGCTCCAATTGAGTGATATAGAATTCAAATTCAGAGGTGAAAGATTACTTATTGTAGACTGGAACTTCAGATTTGGCTCTGGCCTGGAATGAGTATTATGGTATATACATCTTTTCAAACTTGTGTAAAGTAGAATTGCTTTGAGGGGGAGTATTTGAATTTGTAGTTTTAGAAATATTGTCAATTTGCTTTGCATAGAGGTCATACTGATGTTCAAGAGCGGCTGTCATCCTATTTTTTCCCCATAATACAATGTTATCAACATTTTTTATCTTTACCAATTTGATAGTTTAACAATGACCTCATTACTGAATTAATTTGTATTTCCTTTTTTTCTGAATCAGATTCATTATCTTTTCATATGGTTAAGAGTAATTTATATCTCATTTTCTGTGAACTGTCGACTCATATTTTTTGTTCATTTCTTTCAGCTGTATTATTGCCTTTTAATGTAGGACCCCTTTAAGGAAACTAGCCCTTGCTTGTAACTGCTTCATTTTAGTGATAAAAGTTATAAGCTCTTGTTTCATTGTGCATTCATCAATAAGAAATACTAACTCCATGCCTGCCCTGCATTTGGCACAGGAGTTAGATATAGGCCCCATCCTCAAGAAGCTTCCAGGCTATGAGAGATACAGTACCTTTCCCATATGTCTATTTTAAACAAGGCATAGGCAGATATTGGAACTCAAGGGTACAACACCACTTAGCTCATGGGAGGAGTTGCAGAGGCTCAGGAAAGTATTCGTGGAGAACATGAAACACCAGCTGGATCTTAAAGGAAAGAGAGACTTAGCCAGATCACGGAGAAGAGGTTTACATTTCAGGTAGAGAGACCAACTTGTGCAAAAACACAAGCACGTTGCCTTTGAGGAGTTCAGCATGTGAATTCAGAACAGCTGGAGAGCAGGTTAACGGTTGGAGAGTGTAAGAGCTGGGAGTAGCAACGTGGCTGACATCATTATATGACAAATCCATGCCTAGAAATTTGGAGTTTATCTCAAGGGCACTGGAAAGCTAATAATATATATATATATATATATATTTTAATCTTCACGTTGAATTATTATAATTTATAATTAATAACCTTACATTATGGAAAGCCATAAAATGAAAACTAAAAGTCTTTCTCTTGCTTGTCCTCTCCCCTACAGTTCTAGTCTTCAGTTTTTACAGTTTCTATTTATCTTCATGACTCTAAAATGTTTATGTTCATATTGCTTGATCTATTAAACTTAACAGTACTTATGGACTCTCCACAGTGAAAGATGAAGCATTTAGCTCACTTCCAGTACCTCCCACCCTCCCAAGTTTTTGGAAGTGTTTTAAGAATGCAAGGGACCTAATTAGGTTTGCAATTTGGAAAGATAGTTTTGCTAGCATGGGAAGGATGCTCTGGTAGCTGTTGTGATAAGTCATGCAAGAATGTGGGATGGAGGGGGGTTAGTGAAAGGTATTTGGAAAGGCTGGGATGGTGACTGATTAGGAGTTATTAGAGGGAGGGAGAAGGTTGCTTTCTGGGTGCTGATAGGGGCTACAGCAGGTGGTACTTCCACTCTGAGATGGGGATTCAGGAGGAGACAATGATTTTATAGGGGAAGGAAGATGATAAAGTTCACTTTGGATTTGCTGAGTTTGACACGTTTTAGGGAATCCAGGTAGAGATGCCTTCTGAGGCAGCTGGACACAGAAATGTGGCACTCGGGAGTCAGACCTGGGCTGGGATACAGAGTTTTTGAGTCAGGCATCAATCTATAGTTTATTCATTTTCTCATTCTTCAACATATGTTTATTGAATGTCTTCTATGAGCTACATGCTGGGTATAAAATGGTAGCAGCAGAGAAGTTTCTTTACCTCATGGAACTTTCAGAAAGGTAGGAGGTAGGCAGTAACACATAAACTTACAAAAGATGTGCATAATTACAAATTGAGGTAGATGCTGTGAAGAAAAGAATATGGCTTATGCGATAGAATAATACCATAAAACAAATTTAGACTGGGGAAAGCAGGGGAGAAATAAGTGGGTAGGTAAGGCTTCTCTACACCTGGACATGCAGGGTGTAGAGCATTAAGGAGGTCTTGGAAGGAGAGCCTTTTAAATTTGAAGTCATAGGCAGACCAAGCCCCAATCTTCGTGGAGCTGAGGGTAAAATACCAACTGATGGAGGCGCCACTAAATACCTAAACAATATAAATCAAAACAGGGTATTAAGAAATATGTTCTATTGCTCTACTGGGACAAATATACCTTCGTAATGACAAAATAGAAAAATACGTGTAAAGACCAAGAGTTAGCAGTTATTAACAACAACTGAATTTGTCATACATGACTAGATCTTCTGTTAATGGGCTGAGATGTCTGGATGAGCGATAAAATTAAAACACCTATCATACTCTGTTTCTGGAACTGGGTACTGGTTATTATTTGCTCTGAAACTTCACTGAGCTGTACCCGTATGATTTGTGTACTTTTCTGTATTATTATACCTTAGCAAAGAATTTAAAAAATTTATCATATACTTATGCCATAAAACTAATTCTTCTTGTTTTTATTTCAGCACAAATCATAAGTGTTATAATCAATATTTTAAACACAATTTATAATGATGAATGAGGCAACTTATCTATACTCATTGTAATTCATTGTAATTCTTTGTCAAATTGAGATTGTGCCTTGATCTCAAATGGTCAGAAAATAGTCTGTAGAGAAATTAGTTTCAGGGACATCTGGGTGGCTCAGTGATTGAGTGTCTGTCTGCTTTTGGCTCAGGTCATGATCCCAGGGTCCTGGGTTGGGTCCTGCATCAGCCTCCTTGCAGGGAACCTGCTTCTCCCTCTCCTGTGTCTCTGTCCCTCTCTCTGTGTCTCTCATGAATAAATAAATAAAATCTTAAAAAATAAAAAAATTAGTTTCGGGATAACTTATGGATGGATCTTCTTCATACTCATTTCTTTATAACTTGTTAAAATCCCACTTTTGTTGTATTTTTTTACATGTAGCTTTTTTCTCATTTAGAAAAATAATTTGCTCTAAAATAAAAATACTTTAAATTTCTTTTAAAAAGAAAACATTCACGTTTAGATTGATTTCTTTTTTTTTTAGATCGATTTCTTTTTATAATAAATAACAAGTAATAGTCCCTACCAAATACTTGTGCCAGAACAAGTACGGAACTAATTTCAATTTTCTAACAGACCACAATTTGTTTTTTTATTTGAGGATCTTCTGTTATTTCACTTCATTCTTCTAAAGGATTATCTGTCTTGTCTAAGGGAAGTCTAATTGCTTTAACAGTAGTTGGCATTCCCATTATGTACTCAAAAGCAGTTGTAAGGTCAAATTTACTGTTTAAGGAAGGTTTCTATCTTTTGGCAAATCCGTAAAATATTGTGTATATTCTTTGAATTTTTTCAAAGACAGTTATCACTCGCAGCATATTTGAATATGCGTCTCATATAGTGCCAAATACAAACAATGAGTCATATATGACTTTTTTATTTTGGGCCAAAATTCTGACTTACATACATTATTCTTTCCAACCATGTTAGCCTCCTTCTCATAGGCTTTCTTTTGATAACTAAAAAATTTAATAAAATTGTTTTATGTCTTTTTACAATTTAAAATTCTTAAAATACAATTATTTATTTATTTTAAAGATTTAAATAAATGGTATTAATGTTTTTATAAATATTGTATACTTTGCAATTTTACCATTTAGTTGCCCAGGTAAATGTGGTGTGCGCTAAGATGTGCCATCCAGGTCACCTGTAGGACTGACCCTTTACTTCTGTGCTGCTGGAGTGCTTGCTTTTGGTGGTGCCTTCTCTAGGAATTGCTCTCTGCTGAAGGCAATTGCTTTATCCAGAGTTACTCCTTCTCCCCTAGAATGGCCTTTGTTTAATGGTGGGTCAATTTGGAGGTGCCACCATTGGGACAATTCAGAAGGGACAACCATCTCTGCTCCAGAAATTCTAGTAGTATTGACTGAGGCTTCTGTTTTAACTGCAACTGCATCACAGTTCAGTTTTTCCCTGTGCTCAATCCTGATTCCTTCATTGCGCTTTCCTACTGGATGTTTTTTTGCTTTCCCTGTAAAAATTCTAATAAATTTCAGAATCTCAGAGTTTGGTTTCAAGAAACCTAACCTATGATAGCAAAGAGTCAGTCTCAACCTTCATGTGTGTTTTCTAGGCTTACATATATACAGATTTTGGAGTCTTTTAAATTATTTAATATTGCAAAATATTACAAAATATTAAGTGAACTTCTTGAAACTATGTGCTAATTTGTGAGCACTTCTGGAACCACAAATTGGAACTGAAAGAGAAGCAAGAAAAAGAATGTTTAAGTAGTAGTGGGAAGTGATATCTTGTTGTAAAAGGGTCTATTGCACTTATGCTGAGAGGAGGAATTTATAGGATTAACTCTTTTTTTGAAGAAAAGTTTCTGGTATTCAATCTTCTTCAAAACTTGGAAGCAATATCTGCATCTAAAATGGGCAGAGGTGCAACCTACAACTTTTCATGGCATTCTTCCAGCATTTTGTGTTTGTAGGACAAGAGATGTGGAATAGCATTGCCTACAGCCTGATATGCAGGATCCTCAGGACAGAGGCTGTCTTATGGGGTTTTCAGAGTGAGATGAAAACACAGGACCCTGGAGAATACCAATAGCTAAGAAAAGGACTGAGGAAGGAAAATCTGTGGAGACCTAAGGCAGCTACTGGAAAGGAGGAGAGTAGAACTATTAGGTAAAAACATGTGAAGTTGATTGATATTTGACCTTTAAAAAATTAATACACAATTTTTTGAAAGAGTAGTTTTAGGCTCACTGCCAAATGAGGTGAAAAAGTAGAGAGAGATCCTATATATATATATATATTTTTTTTTTTTTTTAAAGATTCACATGTGTTTAATGTATATAAAGGCAAGGAAAAGACAGTCCCAGATTCAAAAGCGATATTCTGTACAATTCATATGGTGGGGTTGAAGGGGATGGGGCCATAGAACCCACACCTGAACATGTACAAAAATAACTTACATGGTGACCCCCATCAGCAAGGGTGATGTAGCTCTTCCCAGCTCCCAGGGCCCGGGGGGTACATTCTAGAAAATGGCACTGTGGGAGCTAACCAGTACGGGCCAAGGTGCTGTGGGGGTGGGAAGGGGTGCCAGTCCAGAGGGGAGGAAGGCCTATGAAGAGGACTTGAGAGGGTTGGCAGCCAAGTGGGAGCTCAGTAGTTTGTCATATATATATATAGTTCCCTACTCCAAAAAACCTCCCCTGTCAACATCGCCCACCTGACTGGCATTTATTTCAATCAATGAATTTACCATTGATGCATCATTATTGATCAAATTCATAGTTCACATGAGGGTTCCCTCTTGGTGTGGTACATTCTTTGGGTTTTGACAAATATATAATGATGTATATTCATCACTAAAATATACAGAATAGTTTCACTGTACTAAAAAATTCCCTACATTCTACTATCATCCTTCTTGGCTATTTGGCTATTTTTGAGCTGAAAGTACTGTTATTTCATACATTTCAATGTAAAGAAGAAAAAGGATTACATTTACTCTAAAGGAGAAGAAAGTTTCTAAGTCTGATGTGTAGTCAGTAGTGTTCATTAGGTAAGATGAGAGATGAAACCAGTTTTTTTGGATTTAGCAACTGGGGCCTTGGTAAGACTACTTGCAGTGACACAGGGGGCTGGAAATTAAGTCCTAGCAGGAAAAATTGTGACCAGGCAGTGAAAAATGGGAGATCAAGAGAGTAGAACTTCTCGGGCAGCCTGGGTTGCTCAGTGGTTTAGTGCCGCCTTCAGCCCAGGATGTGATCCTGGAGACCCGGGATCGAGTCCCACTTCAGGCTCCTTGTATGGAGTCTGCTTCTCCCTCTGCCTGTGTCTCTGCCTCTCTCTCTGTCTCTCTGTGTGTGTCTCTCATGAAGAAAGAAAGAAAGAAAGAAAGAAAGAAAGAAAGAAAGAAAGAAAGAAAGAAAGAAAGAAAAAGAAAAGAAAGAAAAAGAAAAGAAAGAAAGAAAGAAAAAGAAAAGAAAGAAAAAGAAAAGAAAGAAAGAAAGAAAAAGAAAAGAAAGAAAAAGAAAAGAAAGAAGAAGAAAGAAAGAAAGAAAGAAAGAAAGAAAAAGAAAAGAAAGAAAAAGAAAAGAAAGAAGAAAGAAAGAAAAGAAAGAAAGAAAGAAAGAAAGAAGAAAGAAAGAAAGAAAGAAAAAGTCTTTAAAAAGAGAGAGAGAGAGAGAGAGTAGAACTTCTGGCAAGAAATTTCCTTCTGAAGAGAAGCTTCTCGGCACCTGAGCTTCTTTATTGGTCTGGAAGCTCCTTGATGGTATCTCCAAAGTTCAGCACACTGTGTATTAACTAGTTTATGGAAATTCCTCAAATGTTTGTTGATTGGAGAATAAGAGGAAAATAATTAGGTAAAGGAAAGTTTTTGTTGTTGTAAGGAGGCAAAGATTTAAGCTGCTTAAGGAAAGAGGACAACTAGTAGAGAGAAATGAAAGGTGAAGGAATAAGAGAAAGTTATAGATGGTGAAAGATACTTAAACAATGAGGTGGAACTGTAGTGCTGGGGAAAGGGATCTAGGGCGAGGTAGAGCAGTGAATCCTGGCCTGGAGAGTGATTCTAGTCACCTTTCACACATACATATGTGTACAGAGTGCCCTGAGCATTATTTTTAGAGTGTGGGGAAAGGCCATTTCAACCATCCAATCCTGACCTTTTGCTGCACTATATGAATAGAAGGGAATGGACTAAGTGGGATTTGTTTTCTGCAAAGCAAGCTCTTTGATTCTTCTCTTGGTGCAGAATGCACAGGATGACTTGATATCAGAGGGGCAAAGAAAAATAATCAGAGCTTGTACTATATTCCCGTGTGGACAGAGCTATTTCCTACATAGGATTAATTGGTTCTCTGAGAGTTGTTGCCTATACCAACAAATAGTACTGGAAGGTCTGAGTGCTGTCTCCCCTTTCTGTACCCCTGTTCTCATTCTGTTATCTACTTGTATGTAACAAACCATCCCAGACTTAATGGCACGTAACAATAGTATATTATTATGTTATCTTTTGTAGTTTGAAGGTTGACTGGGCTCAGCTTGGTGATTCTCATTTGTACCTCTGGAGCTTCTTGAAAGCTTCCAGGCTTTCCAAAGTTTTCCAAGGCTTTCCATTTTGAAGGTTTCCTCATATAGTCTGGCAGCTGATATTGGTATCTGGCTAGGATTTCAGGGGATACTATTAGCTGGAGGCTTTGGCCTATTAGATGGTTGGCAGCCAAGTGGGAGCTATAGACTATTTCCATATGGCATAGGATTTCTAATAGTATGGCAGCTGGAGGCCAAGGGCAAGGATACCTTGAGAGGTTCAGCAGAAGCGGTTTGCCTTAGAGGTTAGAAGTGAGTCACTAAGACCAACCCATTTCTTTCTTTTTTTTAAAAAAAGATTTTATTTATTTATTCATGAGGAACACAGAAAGAGAGAGAGGCAGAGACACAGGCAGAGGGAGAAGCAGGCTCTATGCAGAGAGCCCGACGTGGGACTCGATCCCAGGACTCCAGGATCACGTCCTGGGCCAAAGGCAGGCGCTCAACCGCTGAGCCACCCAGGTGTCCCAGACCAACCCATTTCAAGGGAAGGAGAATCATACTCTCAAGGTGGGAGAAGGGGCAAGGAATTTTAAAATAGCCATATATCCCAAATCCCATATCAACAACAGTACGGTGAAAATATCAAGGCAAAGTGGAAAGGGTCTAACATTTGGAATAAGGAGACTTGACTTGATGGATAGATTTCTATGTAAGATCACTTTAACACTATAATCTTTAAAGCTTGCAGGGGAAGAGATCAAAAGATAATATCAGTGTTTGCTGGGGATCCATCTGTATTCAGCATCTCTGTAGACTGTATTACTTCTAAATTCCTTCCAAATGCCACATGTATATGTGTAGCTTTCATATGTTGGCATTCAAGAAGCTAATATTTGAATCTTCAGTAGTAATGCATGGCCAATGTTTAGAGAATGCTTACAAGCACCAAGCACTGTAGCATATGCATAATATACATAGTTTTATCCAGTCTTCACAATTTTTCTATGTGATTGACACTGTTTTGTTCTTTTTAGACACAATGAAACTAAGACTTAGAGAACTTAAGTAGATTGTCAAGGATTCAAACTCAGGGAATTTATTTCCAGAGCCACATTATTAATCATTTTGCTTTACGTGGTCTCTTTCAACTTGTTGCAAGTCATTGGTACCCATGACTTGTGGTAATTTCTTAGATGTGAATCTGAAACTTTTTCCCCATGAGGTTCACCTTGGAGGCAAGTTACCTACGTAGAGAATGAGCTACGCTAAGAATTGGTTGGATATTGTGGGTTCCAAAGCGCTTACCACTGCCAGCCTCTTCACATTTTTTGCTGCAGCTAGATAGTCAAATTCTTTCAATCTTCTGTGAATAAGCTTAAAGGGCTTGAGGGTAGGGTATGCATGTGTAGGAGTGCTAATGAGCACCTGCTGACCTGACTGAGCCTGAATTATTATCTTCCTATTTATCTGAGTCCACAGCCTCCTCTGTTAGTCATTAATATAGCCCTTGCTATCATCCAGCCCCAGTCTTTCGTCCTCAGGCAGTTAGCAACCTCAGTATTAAGGATACACTTTGTAGCTAACTCCTAGACAACTTTCCAAAGATGAAATGGGCTGACTAGGCAAGCAGCCAGTTTCTCATCTCTAAAGTGAAGATAGCTGGATGATCATTTGTCAAATATATAGGAATTAAATAAGTAATAAATAAGATCATAGCTACCATTTGTTTGGTGCTAGGCAAATGATAAGCATCTTAAATATATAACCTCCTATGCTAATGATAACCCTGAACACTGTTTATTTTCAGTTAAGGTAATTGAGACCCAGAGAAGTTAAGTAACTTGTCTAAGGCCATGTGTCAAGAAGTGGCAAAGCCAACCATTTCATTCAACCTCAAAGCTTCCTCTCTTTTCACTAGTGTTCATGTCAATCTCACTGTGGGCTAGGTGCTTAAACCATCCTCACCTTAAGATCTCTCCTAATTCAGAGATTCTACAAGTCTATGAACTTTTGTGTCAAGGCATGAAATAACACTGTATGAGATTTCCTTCCCACTTGTTTTTCTTTTCTTCATTTTTCTCGGGGGGAGTAGTCCAGAAATTGAAGTGATTAATACATCTTCATAGCTCCTTTAACAAACAAGTGAGTACGTGGTTTTCACACTCAAATCAAACCCAAGGTTGTTTTCTGACTGTAGATGGGTCTTTGCAGAATGTAGTCATTTATAAATTAGGTGGAGCTTGTGCCTGCTTGCCTCACTGGAGTGGAGAAAATGAGCCATGAGGGTCTGTGGGAGTGTGGGGGTCATGCTGGGGGAGGTGTGGGCAATATTTTGAAAGACAACTACCACAGTCACAGATATGTTACACCTCGGTGGCCTCTGGGTGTTTGGGAAGGATTACAAGTACTACATATAATACAAAAGGGAAAAAGAGGGGCAGGCGAGTTGGGTCTGGCCCAAGAACTTATGATCTGACTCATAGAGGCATGAAAACATTTGAGAGAAGGGGAAGGTGTGTACTTTAGGCAAATATGAATGCACATACATAGGACAGCAAATTTGGGACTTTGAAAGTGTGCTGGAACTTTTTCATGCCACAAATAAGGAACTGAGTGCTACTTAAGTTGTGCTAAGGCCTAAAATGTGCTGAATGAATAAAATTACTATGCATGTCTTCATATTAGCATGTAAACCAATGCCTATTGAACCCCATGTCATATAGTACAGGCACCTGAATGATCATGTAACTCAAAACTTGAAAATTGAGATGTTGCATCTTGAAAATCTACAGAAAAGGGACCTACAATTAAGACTTTATATCATATTATTTCACAAGAAAGAATAATTAAATATAAATTATGATGATGGCTTATTTACCTTTATGAAAACCTGTTTTGTAGGTCAAGAAGTATAACTACAATATAACTCATGTTTTTGTTGTTTTGGATTCCTTTTAATACTTTGTTCCCTTCTCTCTTTTTTTAAAAAAGATTTTATTTATTTTTTTAGAGCATGCATGCAAGTGGGGGGACGGGCAGAGGGAGAAGAAGAGAGAGACTCTCATGCAGATTCCCCACGGAGTGTGGAGCCTGACACAAGACTTCATCTCACAACCCTGAGATCATGACCGGAGCTGAAACCAAGAGTTGGATGCTTAACCAACTGAGCCACCCAGGCATCCTGTTCCCTTATGTTGTTATATGATATAGTATATTATTTAGAATGGGCTTACCTGTGTAGTTTTTGTTCCAACAAAATATTGTTTTGGGCACTCTATTATTCTCTGCCTATTAACAGTTTTCCAATATAAAAAATTGAAGAGTGTGTTCTAAGAGTTAGGTAACAAAAAATATGAATGTAAAAATGGAAAAGAATGGACAAAAGATAAAGTTGTGTTTGCTAAAGATAGGATTTTGCAAAAAAGAAAAAAGATAAGGTGTCAAAAACTTTGGGGAAACACTACAGATAATATTCCCTTCAGATAGTCACGATGTACATTAACATATTAAAGGTTCTGAGAAGTCCTATAATTAAAAAAACTGATTTACCTTTTTAAAAATTGAAGTATAGTTGACATACAATGTTATATTAGTGTCACGTGTATAACATAGTTATTGGACAACTCTATATGTTATGCTAATGCTCACCAAAAACTGATTTATCTTTTAGAAAAATGTTTCCCAGCTAATTTTGATTTTTTAACTTATTTTTAAAATATACAATATCTATTAATAACTCATGAAACTAGTGTCCTGCATTGCATTTTGGGATGCTGGTTTAGGATCCTTTTTGCTTCTATCCTTGGCCTCTACGGAAGGTTGCTAATACTTGTCTTACTCAGTTTGAAGCTGAGAATTAAAATAATAATAATAAAACTAAAATTGTGTAGCACAATTCAGCTTATGAAACGCTCTCTGCTGATCTTCATGGCAACACTCTGAGGTAGACATATTGTTCCCATCTTCTAGAGGAGGGAACTGAGGCATAGAGAATTGAAGTGCTTGTTGTGGTAGGATATATACAAGAGAAAGGAGTTGAACCTTACTTAGCCTTCTCCATCTAAAGGACAAACCCATACTGATTGTACTTTAGAAATTTTTAAAAATGAATCTATGTACTTAATTGAGCATATGTAACTGGCTGGGAGGGAGAAGAAAGAAAAGAGTGCAATTGTATAAGCATCAGTGAAGATCCTAGTCCTTCTCTGGACAACCAGCACTCCCTGCTGGAGCAGATGTGTGGATGTGGAGAGCTTTCCTGTTCTCTTTAGGCCGGTATTTTACTCCAGGGAATTGTCCTAAAAGAAGGCCAAAGTAGTTTAAGGAGAGAAGAGTAGTCTGGGCTGCTCTGGAAGCTCAGACCAAAGGGTGCAGAATCCATTCATCTTCAATATCTCCAATGGATGCCGGAAAAAAAATTCATTTGTTTATTGAACATGGATCGCATAATGACTCCATGTTTATCATGATTTTAATGACTCAGTTACATTTTTTAAAAACTAAACACTTTAACCATTGGGAAGAAAGGACATAAAAAGTACCACGACTGAACTGCCGAATATTTTATCCCTGTATTTGGTAATCAGATCATGTATAAAAACCAGGCCAATAAAATTTGTTAGTTCCCAGAAGGATTTCTAAGTAGCCAAAAGCTTTTAACAGGAATTCTTTTTTTTTTTTAAGATTTTATTTATTTATTCATGAGATACAGAAAGAGAAAGAGGCAGAGACACAGGCAGAGGGAGAAGTGGGCTCCCCACAAGAAGCCTGATGAGGGGCTCGATCCTGGACCCGGGAATGTGTCCTGAGCCAAAGGCAGACACTCAGCTGAGCCACCCAGGCCTCTCTTAACAGGAATTCTTAATGGCATCTGAAATTAAACATTCCACAATACTGTTCTCAAAATCAAAGTTTTAATCTCTGACCCATATGCATCTGACTCTGTGTGCATATGTGAGTGTATGCTCATATAGCCACACGAAACACAGTATATCTTCATGAGAAACCTAATTTTAAGGTCAGCTATTGAATTCAAGGGTGAGAGATCTTTTCATAGAGTATGAATCAAGAAACAATCATAACTAGAAAAAAAACCCTTACAAATAATGGAGGGGAGAAATTCAGGTCACAATGTGCCCAGAAGCCATAGTTTTTTACTTTCCTCAAGCAAGGAGATCTCTAAAAATATAATCTCTGTAGATATTGAAAACATCTTTTGTAGGAGACCATTTGCAGATAATATTCTAGAACATATTTCCCTGTCAGAGCTTTATTGAATTTTTCTGAATTTCCAGCATTTGCATGTGTGATGCATAGGGATATATGCATGCATAGGGATATAATGAGCAACACCAACGGAGACATAGTTAATGAAGCAAATGGTTGAATTAGAAAGTATAGGTTGAAATGGAGGTTCTAGCAGGAGAAGAAATTGAGAATGTGTTGAAACCATGTTGCTATTAGATTTAAGAATGGGAGATGGATCATCATATCCCCAGTGACATGAATGTGATTGGAGGATCAAAACAGAAGACTATAGTTGGGACTTAGATCCTGAGGGTTTCATTAATACACTTTCCTCTAAGATTTCATTCAGGTGAGAACAAAAGACAGCCCGGCTTTAGTAGCAAATTGCTCAATCACAAGAAATTTCCTAGGCTGTCCGGGGCTGGTTCAGGGGCTCAACCATGTGATCAGAACCCAGGCTTGGGGCAGCCCAGGTGGCTCAGTGGTTTAGCGCTGCCTTTAGCCCAGGGCATGATCCTGGAGACCAAGGATCGAGTCCCACATCTGGTTCCCTGCATGGAGCCTGCTTCTCCCTCTGCCTGTGTCTGTGCCTCTCTCTCTCTCTCTCTCTCTCTCTCTGTCTCTCATGAATAAATTAATAAAAAATAAAATCTTTAAAAAAAAAAGAACCAGGCTTGTTCTGTCTTTCCATGCTACCATCTTTAGGATGTGGCTATTGTCTTCAAGGTTGTGTGTCATTTGCTTCATTTCTGGGAATTGTATCTATATAATCCTCAGGAGAAATGTTGAAGGGTTCAAAAACTATTTTGAGCTTGTCTTCTTTATTTTTTCTTAAAAGTGTTATTATAAGATATACATACAAAAGAGTCCAAATAATGTACATAGAATGTGTGTACACACACACAGGATTCAAAGCAGAATAATATAATGAAAACCTGTGTACAACTGTCTTAGAATAAGAAATAAAATGTAGAACATAACCAGTATCCTGGAAGCTTCCCATAACCTTCTATTCCTGCTTTCTCTCTCCTTACCTGAGATAAATATTGGCTTATGTTTTGTCACTTTCTTGGGTTACTTTAATTTTGTTAGATATGTATGCACCTTTAAGCAATATATATTTTAGTTTTGCATGTTTTTGGCCTTTATGTAGAGTCATTTTCTGTTTTTTTCCGCAACATGCTTTTTTTGCTCACTATTTGACTTAAGGTATTTATTCATTTTGAGCTCTTCATTTTCACTGAACTATGGTATTTCTGATTCTTGACTATGTACCAGTCCAGTCTCCAATTTAAGTTGTATTCTGTTTTTCCCTTATTTTTTTAAAGATTTTTTAATTTTTTATTTATTCATGAGAGACGGACAGAGAGAGAGGCAGAGACACAGGCAGAGGGAGAAGCAGGCTCCATGTAGGGAGCGCGACGTGGGACTCGATCCCGGGTCTCCAGGATCACGACCTGGGCCCACGGCAGCGCTAAACTGCTAGGCCACTGGGCTGACCTGTTTTTCCCTTATTTTAAGAAAGAAAGCTAGTATCTCCTTATGCATGCACAGAGGATTTTCTTTAAAGAATTCATACCTGGGAGTGGAATTGCTGTTATTAGTTATGTTAATTTCCAACTTCTGTAGCTAATGGCAAATTTGTTCCAGGTGTTGTATCAATTTTCTTTCCCACCAGCAATGTTTAAGATTTCTGTTTTTCCACTTCCTTACCAACATCATTATCATTTAATTTTTGTGAGTATGATGGGTATAAAATAGTATCTCAATGTGTTTTACTTTGTATTTTTCAACAAATGGGTGTATTTCTTCAATTTTTTGGACTATGTATGTTTTCTCTTCTGTGAAATGCCTGGACAAGTCTTTTATCCATTCATTTATTTATTTTTGGCAGGGGGCTGATTTCTCATTTACTTTAGGGAGTTCTTTAGATTTTCTGAATTCCAGTTCCCTATTATTTATTTGTGTTACAAATATGATCTCCTATGTTGTGGCTTACCTTTGCCTGATCTTTATGATGCTTTTGAATAAACATGGCTAAGATAAATTGATAATTTCTGTTTAGAAGCTTTTTTCTGTTGGTTTTGTGTGCTTTATGTCTCATTTAAAAATTCTCTTACCATAGGGGACTCGTGGGTAGCTCAGTTGGTTGAGATCTATCTGACTCTTGATTTTGGCTCGGGTCATGATCTCAGGGTTCTGGGATCAGGCTCTGCAATCTGTGCCCCACCACCCAGCGGTTAGTCTGCTGGACACACTCTCTCCTCTCCTTTTGCCCCTCCCCTACATGCATGCTCTCTCTCTCTCTCAAATATATAAATTAAAAAAAAAAAACCCTTGCACCTGAGATCATATTTGCTTCCAAAGGTTTTCATGATTTTCTTTTCTTTTTTTTTATTTTATTTTCATATTTAAGCCTACAATCCATTTGAAAGTGATTTTTGAATATAGTATGGGATTGAGATAACTTTAATTTTTTTCCAAAAAGATCTCCATTTGTCCCACCATTGCACTGATAATCCAATGACACCTCTTCATCAAGCTCCCATATGGATATGGATCTATTTCTCAGCTCTCTATTTTGTTCCAACAGTCTAGTTGTCTATTTTGCTGAGCTAAAATTGCCCTCCCCTAATAGCAGTGCTTTCATAAACTTGCTTTTTGACTTTCTTCATCGGGATGACTCTTATTTGTTGTTCTCTATATATGTTACCTTGTCAAATTCCATGTGAAATTCTGTTCGGATTTGGATTGCCATTTCATTGAATTTAAACATCAGTTTGGATAGAATTAACATGTTTATAATATTAAGTTTCACCATCTAAATATGTGGCAGATCATTGCATGCATTTAGTTTTCTAAAAAAATGCTATTTTAGAAAGCAATAAAAGTATGGTATCTTGGAATAAATTTGGAAAATATATGTAATAACTTAAAGGAGAAAAAAACTTTACTGAAGATGTATTTTCTAATGTTTTGTTAATGGCATATAGTAATGTAGTAGACTTTTATACATTAATCATATATCCAACAATCTTGTCAAACCCTCTTTTTAGTTCTAATAATTTTTCTGGCTATTCTTTTGTGTTATGTACATTCATATGTTATATATTCACATATGAATGATGATGGCTTCCTTTTCCTTCCCAAGCCTAATGTTTTTTATTCCTTTTTCCTGCTTTTGGTTGTAGCTAAGAGCTTCAATACAAGGTTGAATAGAAGTGGTGAGAACAAGTATTCCTATTTTGGTCATTATTTAAAAGAGAAGAATTTCAACATTCACTATTAAGCTTGAGATTCGCTCTAGTTTTCTTTCTTTCTTTTTATTGGGGGGAGTGTGTGCTCTTTACCAGGTAAGTATTTTCACTTGTAGTCCTATTTGCTAATGATTATTTTAAAATCACAAATGGACATTGAACAGTGTTTTGACATTGGACATTGAACAGTGTTTTTGCTATTTAAAGTTAATCTTCTAGCTTTTCTACTCTTAATCTATTAGTATGGTTGTGATGCCCATGAAAACATGTCACTCAGCTTTCCTGTTGCAGGGAGTGTAATTGACTGTGGCCCCAGCTTCTCCCTAACTGGATCTAACACTGTGTTCACGTGGAGGCCCAAATTTTCTGTGGGCTGCTGCCAGCCAATGACCAGAGTGAGAATTCTAATGCAGGCTATTTCTGCAAAATGTGGGACTCCCTGATGAATCAATGTGGCTCGAGAACTACATATTGATGTGTTTATTATACCAATGTTTATTACCAGGTGTATATTGTTCATTTTAAAGCATAGAATAGCACCACTAGTCTTCTGCTGGAAGTCTCAATTTCCTAAAAGAAACAATTGATATGTACTTTCTTTTTTTCCTAAATTTTAATTCCAATATAGTTAACACATAGTGTTACATTAGTTTCTGGTGTACAATATAATGATTTAACAATCCTATACACAACTCAGTGTTTATTATGATAATTTCCATCACCTATTTCACTGCAGCCCCCTCCCCTCCCAACCTCCCCTCTTGAACCATCAGTTTATTTTCTATAGTTAAGAGTCTATTTCTTGGTTTCTCTCTCTTACTCTCTGTTTTTTGTTCATTTGTTTTTTTTTTAAGATTTTTTTTTTAAATTTATTCAGGAGAGACAGAGAGAGAGAGAGAGGCAGAGACACAGGTAGAGGGAGAAGCAGGCTCCACACAGGGAGCCCAATGCGGGACTCGATCCCGTGACCCTGGACTCCAGGATCATGCCCTGGGCTGAAGGCAGGTGCTAAACCACTGAGCCACCCAGGGAATCCCTGTTCATTTGTTTTGTTTCTTAAATTCCAACATGAATGAAATCATATGGTATTTGTCTTTCACTGACTGACTTATTTCACTTAGCATTATACTCTCTAGATCCATCTATATTGCTGCAAATGGCAAAGTTTCATTCTCTTTTATGGCTGAGTAATATTACTATATATATAGTATATGATTATACAAATACTATATGATTATATATGATTATACTATATATAGTAATATTACTATGTATTTATACATATTTACATATATATCTCACATCTTCTTTATCCATTCATCTGTCAACAGACACTTGGCTACTGCTATAATTTGACTATTGTAAATAATGCTGCAATAATCTTAGGGGTGCATATCATCTTTTTGAATTAAGCATTTTTTATTCTTTGGGTAAATACCCAGTAGTGGAATTACTAGATCATATGGTAATTCTATTTTTAATTTTTTTGAGGAACCTCTATACTGTTTTCCACAGTGGCCACACCAGTTTGCATTCCCACCAATAGTACATGAGGGTTCTTCTTTCTCCACATTCTTGTCAGTGCTTGTTTCTTGTGTTTTTGATTTTAGCCATTCTGACAGGTGTGAGGTGATATCTCATTGTGGTTTTATTTTCATTTCCCTGATGATAAATGATGTTGTGCATCTTTTCTTAGGTCTCTTGGCTATCTGTATGTCTTCTTTGGTGAAATGTCTGTTCATATCTTCTGGCCATTTTCTGGCCAAAAATCCAAAATTGGATTTTTTTTTTGTGTTTTTTTGGTGTTGAGTCATGTAAGTTCCTTAGATACTTTGGATATTAATCCTTTATCAAATATGTCAATATCTTTTCAAATATCTTTTCCCATTTAGTAGATTAACTTTAGTTTTGTTGATTGTTTCCTTTGCTGTGCAACAGCATTTTATTTTGATGTAGTCCTAATAGTTTATTTTTGCTTTTGTTTCCCTTGCCTCAGGAGACATATCTAAAAAAATGTTGCTATCGCTGATGTTGGAGACATTACACTGTGTACTCTCCTCTAGGATTTTTATGGTTTCTGTATATTCTTTTTTAAACATAGTATACTAGTCACCCAATTCTTAAAGATTAGCAAAAAATAAAATAAGAACTATAACTCTGGAACACAGCTGGCCCTTGAACAATGTGGGCATGGGATGCTTATCTCCTGCACAGTCAAAATCCATGTGTAGTTTTTGACTGTCCAAAAACTTAACTACTAATAAATAGCCTACTGTTGATTGGGAGCCTTACCAATAACATAAATAATCAGTGGACACATATTTGTATGTTATATGTATAATCTTATAATAAAGTAAGCTAGAGAAAAGAAGATATTAATAAGAAAACCATAAGGAAGAGAAAATACATTTTAGTATTCTACTGTATTTATTTAAAAGAATCTGCATATAAGTGGACCCATACAGTTCAAACCCATGTTGTTCAAGAGTCAACTATAATTGATCAGCAATGAAAAAATAGTCACGTTGAAATTTAAGCTAACATTGGGAAAAAAAGTGACCGTTTTAAGCTCATAAAATAGTCAATAAGACAATATTGGATTTAGTCTATTTTATAAAAACTGATTTCAAAATGTAGACTTTTCTCATCGTGAGAGGCTCCAGAAGGGAAGATAATTCAGTGTGGATGGGCATCCTTTAAAAGGAAATATGTTTTTAAAATTTCCTAGTTAAATTCAATTTAGGTAACATATACCATATTATTAGTTTTAGGAGTAGAATTTAGTGACTCATCAGTTGCATATACCACCCAGTGCGCATTACATTAGGTGCCCTCCTTAATGCCCATCCTCCAGTTACCCCACCCCCCTACAGCAACCCTCTTTTTGTTCCCTACAGTTAAGTCTCTTATGGTTTTCCTCCCTCTGTTTTCATCTTATTTTTCCTTCCTTTCCCGTATGTTCGTTTATTTTGTTTCTTAGTTTCTACATATGAGTGAAATCATATGATACCTGTCTTTCTCTGACTGGCTTATCTCACTTAGCGTAATACCCTCTAGTCCCAACCATGTTCTTGCAAATAGCAAGATTTTGTTCTTTTTGATGGCTGAGTAATATTCCAGTGTGTGTGTGTGCGCGCACGCGCGCGTGTGTGTGCATGCATATCTCACATCTTCTTTATCCACTCATCTGTCTTACAATGTGATATAAAATTATTGCAGTAAGGAAAATATAGAAACAACTGATAGAACCAATGAAGCTCCAGGAGGGCTTGCTGGTAGACTCAGAGTTTAAAAGGCCACATCCAAGAAATGAAGATGAGGAAAGAGCCAAATGTCTCTAGGTCATAATTTGAGATATCAATTGGTATGTTTCTTTTTTTCTCACTCTGCATTCTCTCTTTCCACCCTCCTTTCCTGGCTACTTAAGTAATAAAGTGGCCTTAAACTTCATTGTCTTAGAAGAGCTATGTCAGTAAGGTGGAACATCTAAAAGACATTCTAGCTTTTGTTTCCAAGAGTTTAAGCCCTTAGAAGTCTTTAAGAAAACAAGATGAGAGATTTCTTGGGTCAGAGCATAGTATCTAGGGAGAGTGGGACTCTTCCAGGTTTGACAGAGATTGCCTGTAGGGAGCAGAGTGGTCTATAGATGCCTGGAGTGGAGGAGACTTGTGCACTGCTCTTTGGCTTGTGCTCATTCATGGAAACACAAGTGATTCTTTAGCTCAGGGTTTTCTATGAGGCAAAAGTTCCTAAACATTTGTTAAATGTCTAGGAGTCTGAAACCTAGAATGTAATGATTTGTGAAGAATTTTTTAAATAAAGATTTTATTTGTCTATTCATGAGAGACACACAGAGAGAGGTAGAGACAGAAGCAGAGGGAGAAGCAGGCTCCCTGCGGGGAGCCTGATGTGGGACTTGATCCCAGGATCCCAGAGTCATGCCCTGAGCCGAAGGCAGATGCTCAACCCCTGAGACACTCAGGCATCCCTGTGAAGAATTTTAAGGATAACAGAAAGAGGGGCACCTGGGTGGTTTAGTCAGTTAAGTGCTGACTCTAGGTTTCAGCTCAGGTCATGATCTCAGGGTTATGAGATCAAGCTCCATGCTTGGCGGGATTCTGCATGGGATTCTATCTGCCCCTTCCCACCTCACTAAGTTAAACACATAAATAAAATCTTTTTAAAAAATATAACAGAAAGAACTTTTGAAGAACTTCTTAATAGAAAGGAGAAAATGGAAGGAGAAGTATATTATTTGGCCAGAGAATATATAAAATGACACTAAGAAGACAAAATGACTAAATTCTTACCTCATTTCCCTGGTTTCTAGAATGGAAAATTATCTTCAAACTGAGATATGTAAAATAAATATGGTTTAGATAATTTCTAAGAGCAAATTTGCTGGTTAGTCTTCATCTCTCTTTTCCTGCTTTGCTCCATGTTCTGGGAGATAGCCCTAAATGGATTATACCACAAGAGCTTCTTTGCTAAGTAGCATCTTGTTGGTTTTGAATCAGGCAGGGGAGACAAGTTGAGACCTAGACAAGAGAGGGCAGGGTGTACTTCCTTGCACCCTCCCTTGCTTTGGTGCTTCATTCCTTCACATCTACAGCTTTCCACCAGATGGCCCCTCTTCCTCTTCCAATTCTAGCTTGCAGAGGGCTCCAATAACATTTCCTCCACTTGTCCTTTCAGGCCAAAGGGGCTATGCTGGCTATTCTTTGCCGTTCTGGAACTACTTAGCCATATTGTCTCTCTTGCTCTGTGTCTAGAAGGCTACTCTGTATGGACTTCATCAAAGGGCTCACTTTTCTTTGGCTCCCAAGTGGGTTCAGTCAATGAGAAACATCAATAAGATTTCAGAAAATAGGGGTGGGGAAAGTGAGATTGGAATATTTATTCCTCTGTCCTTCTCTATCCTTTCTCCCTTTGCTATGCTGGGTTGCTTTTTGGCCTCTACAAAAGGCCAAATACAGCTTCTATCAGAGCTATTCCATACTGTAATCTCTGTGGATTCTAGCAACAGCTCCCTCCACTTACTCATTTAGGCTTGGGGGATACTTTTCTTCCCAATTTCCCTTCCTTACTAGCTCTAGGATATTGCACTATCACTCCTTATTTATCCCAAACACTGCCCAGGGCTTTGTATGCAATCCATTCTCTCAATTACCCAGTTTAAGTGTGTCATCTATTTCTTACTGGTACCCTGATCGATTCAGGATCTAACTAGCTTCCTGCCATCTCTGGTCTTTTACCATCCCTGTTTTCTCCTTAAGTCTGTCTACATTTCTGTAATTATTCTGTCTGTTAAAATCTATTGATATTATCCCTCTGGGGGTAAGGAGGGGATTCTGTGTCCTGCCAGGATCCTGACTGATGCACTAAGTGAAGATATAGCAAAACATTTCCTTGTTCCCTATGAGCATTTTAGTTCTCAGGCAGACAGATTGTAACCCATGGAACTCACATCATTTGCATTAGCACCCTAGGAATTATTTCAGTAATTTCTAAAAAATTGTGGAAGGTAGGAGGCATGACAAGAAACTAGAAATGAATAGCCGTGGTCCTTAAAGTTCCAAAAAAAGGGAGAAAAGTGGCTTCTAGAAAATTAATATCCATGAAACCATAGGCCCCCAGCAAAGTGCCAGAATGAATCATTCAACAGATATTTTATGATTACATAAAAAGGGAAGTGGTCATCATTCAGATACCAGTATTAAGAGTTCATTAAGAGAAAGGAGAAGTAAACTTTTTATATTCTACATAAGAGCTTCAGTCTAAAGAGATAGAGAATTACTGGCCCACAGTGCATACAGACTTAAAATAAAAATTGATAAAATATCTTATGATAGTTCAGTGAAGAGATTGATCCTGGCTAATATTTAGGTGGATCAAGTGATAGTTGAACACTTGCATTCAAGACAATTAATTAATGATTAGTTTCAACTTGGAAGCAGATCTCCTAGCATATTCTCCATGCCTTTGTCTCAGCCTTTTCTCATTTAAAAAAATGTTTTTGGACACTGATTTGAATGAGATGAGCACATATAATGCATGTTTATTATTCACAAATCTGATAAGTTGTTGGGGAAACAGATAATGCTCTGTGTTATAAAAGCATAATTTGAACTTATCTCAAGAGTTGGGATTTGGACTTAAAACTAAAAGATAAAATGCAAAAAAAATAAAAATAAAAAAATAAAAGATAAAATGCAGTAGTGATAGGCATAAGGACTAGAAAGAGAAAAAGTCATTAATCACAAATGACATGATTACATGTATAGAAAGTCCAAAAGAATCAACAAACTAGATTAATATGTGAATTTGGCAATTCATGTATACAAGGCATATACACAAAAATCAGTTGTATTTTATATGCTAGCATCAAATAGAGACTAAAGTCAAAAAATCATTTAAAAAGCATAAAAAACATTTATATCTATGAATAAATTTGACAAAAGATGTACAAGACTTTTATTTTAAACACTACAAAACACTTGAGAGAAACTAAAGAATGCCTGAACAAGTAAAGGAAGAGGCTAGGCTAGGTTGGAAGACTCAGCACTGTAAAGAAGTCAGTTCTACAAAGGCTAATTTGTGAATTCAACAAAACTGCAATCAAAACAACACAGATTATGTTATGGAGATTGCCCAGATAATTCTAAAATACATACAGAAACATAAGGAACCAAGAATAGCAAAAGTATTTTAGAAGAACAAAGTTGGAAGATGTACACTACCAGATACGTCAAGACTGATTAACAATATTTGCAAAAGAGAGGCAAACTGACTGAGGGAACATAATAGAAAGTCTAGAAGCAGAATCCCCAGGTATCCATTACCTGAATATGATAAAGGAGTTACTCCAGTGCAATGGGGTAAAGTAGTCTTTTCAATAAATGGCATTGAGTCAATTGGATATCCAAATGGAAAAACTAACTTAATCCCTGCCTCATATCATACCCTCAAATTATAGATGAATTTCCAATATAAATATTAATTAATTAATTAATTTTACCAATATAAATTTAAAAGGTAAAACAGGTGGTTCAAGATAATGATACAGGAAGAGCCTGAATTCACCACCTCCTATGGGTATATCAAATCTATTGTTACAATTGGAATAGTTCCCTCTGAAAAGAACTGAGAAATAGATGAGTAGCTTCCTCCACAATAAAGGATAAAAAAGCCTCACCTAGACCAGTAGGAGAGGTAGAGACAAGGTCTCACCAAAAACCTCACCCCTGGCATGGTGACACATAGTAGGGAAGGAGCTTGTGGTTTGGAGCTTGTCTCTGAGGAGTGAGGGGTTTGTGCCCTACAGTGAATACCTCAACTAGAGAAATAAGTGCTCCAAAACATCTGGTTTTAGAAACCAATGGGGTTTATGTCCAGGAGACACAGGGGATTATGGGGATCTGAGATGTTACTTTTGAGAGGTTTGCATGTATACTCACTTATACCAGGAATGAGCACAAAGGCAGCACTATGAGAGGATATTGGATTATATGTGAAAGAGATTCATTTGCTAATCCTAAAGCATCTGCCGGAAGAGCAGGGATCACTTACAACTTTCTTTTGGGACAGAGTGCTGGTGAGCACCATTTTTGCACTCTCTATCTCTCTTGCTAGTCTAGGGAGGCATGTGTGGACATAATAGACAAACAAAGAGATACCTCTACATAGAGATAGACAATATAAGAAAGTACCAAAGAGAAGTCACAGAGCTGACATATGCAATCACTGAATTGAATAATATGCTGGAGGAGTTCAACAGCAGAATAGATGGAATGGAAGAACAGATCAGTGATCTGGAAGACAGGGCAGTGGAATTCACCCAAACAGAACAGAAAACAAAACAAACAAAAATTTAAAAAGTGAAGATAGTTGAAGAGACCTGTAGGACAACATGAAGTGAAATAATACTTGCATTATAGGGGTCTCAGAAGAAGAGAGAAAGAATGGTGAAGAAAAATTATGTGAAGAAATAATGACTGAAAACTTCCCTAGCCTAGGGAAGGAACAGACACTCACATCCAGTAAATACAGAGTTTTCTTTAAAGAAATACAGACCAGTTAGATTTATAAATATATACAGGCTGTCCCATCCAAAAGCAGTAGAATACACATTCATCTCAGGTGCGCGTAGACATTCTCCAGAATAGATCATCTGTTAGGTCATGGAATGAGTCTTAATACATTTAAAAGATTCAAATCATATCAAGCGTATTTTCTGAACTCAATGGTATGAAACTAGAAATTGGTTACAAGAAAAAATAGAAAAATAAAATATTTAGAGATTAATCAACATGCTACTGAAGAAATCAAAGAAGAAATTTAAAAAAATATGTTGAGACAGATGGAAATGGAAATACAACAGTCTAAAAATCTATGGGATGAAGCAAAACCAGTTGTAAGAGGGAGGTTCATAGCAATACAGGCTTACCTTAAGAAACAAGAAAAAATGTCAGATACATTATCTAACTTTGTACTTAAAGGAACTAGAAAAAGAACAAATAAAGCCCAAAGTTAGTAAAAGGAAGGAAATAATAAAGATCAGAAATAAACAAAATGGAGACTAAAAAAAGCAATAGAAAAGGTCAATGAAACTAAGAGCTGGTTCTTTGAAAAGATAAACTAAATTGACAAACTGTTAGCTAGACTCATTAGAAAAAAAGAGCAAATGCTCAGCTAAAGAAAATTGGAAGTAAAAGAGAAGTTAAAACCAATCCCACAGAAATACAGAGGATCCTGAGACTACTATGAACAATTATTTGCCAACAAATTGGACAATCTAGAAGAAATAAATTTCTAGAATCATACAATCTGCCAAGACTGAATCATGAAGAAGTAGAGAATCAGAATAGATCAATTACTAATAAGGAGACTGAATCAGTAATCTAAAACCTCTTACCAACAAAAGGCCAGGACGACACAATTTCACTAGTAAATTCTACCAAACATTCAAATATGATTTAATATCTACCCTTAGTAAACTCTTCCAAAGAATGAATAGAAGGGAAAGCTTCCAAACTCATTTTACAAGGCCAGAATTACCCCCATACCATAACCAGACAAGACACCACAAAAAAATAAAGTTATAGTTCGATATCCCTCATGAACATAGATGCAAAAATCTTCCACAAAATATTAGCAAGCCAAATTCAACTATTTGCTACAATGATTTAACAATAATCAACAATAATCCTATTATTAAAAGGACCACAGACTATGATCAAGTGGGGTTTATTACAGGGATGCAGGGATGGTTCAACATCTGCAAATCAATCTATGTAATGAGGATAAAAATCATAGGATCACCTCCGTTAACAGAAAAAAACATACAAAGTTCAACATACATTTATAAAAATATTCTCAACAAAGTGGGTATAGAGAGAACATACCTCAACATGATAAAGCCCATATATGACAAACCACAAATGACATCATACTCAATGGTGGAAAGTAGAAAGATTTGACTCTGAGATCAGGAACAAGATAAGGATGCCTACTCTTGCCACTCTTATTCAATATAGTACTAGGAGTCCTAGCCATGGCAAGAAATAAATAAAAAGCATCCAAATAAGAAGTAAAACTGTCACTATTTGTAGATGACATGATACTACATATAGAAAACCCTAAGGACTCCACCTAAAAGCTGTTGAACGAACAAATGAATTCACTAAAGCTGCAGGATACAACATACAGAAGTCTGTTGCATGTATATATACTTATAATTAACAATTAGAAAGAGAAATTAAGAAAATAATCCAAAAAAAAAAAAAAAAGAAAATAATCCCATTTACAGTTACATCAAAAAGAATAAAACATCTAGGAAAATACTAATGGCTGCTGAGGGGGCTTCTGAGATGCTAGTAATGTTCTTTTTTTGATCTAGGTGTTACACATGTGCATTCATTCTGTAAAACTTGATTGGATTATGAATTCACTTACGATATGGCACTTTCCTATGGTACATAATTAATTAATGAATAATTTAACAATTAATAGAGATAAATAAAAGTTTTTTTGAAAAGATCTTATTTATTTTAGGGAGAGACAGCGAGCAAGGGGAAGAGCAGAGGGAGAGGGAGAGAGAGAGAGAGAGAATCTCTAGTAGACTCCACCCTCAGTGTGGAGCCTGATGTGGGGCTTGATCCTAGGACCTGAGATCAATATCTGAGCCAAAACCAAGAGTTGGATGTTTAACCAACTGAGTCATCTAGGCACCACAATAAATATAAAGTTTTGAATTAAAGCATAAACAAATGAATTTCATTGGTACCAGTTTGGGGAGTCAAGTTAATTAACAGTAGATGTCATAATAGATAAACTCTGAAATTTTAGCATTTTAACACAGTAAATGTTTATTTCTCATTTATGCAAAATTTGATGCAAGTTATAAAGTTTATGTTCTTCTGGAATACATCTTCCAAGTTCACTGCAATGAAGAGAGAAATGGAGCAGGAACGATGTCTCTTAACTGACTCAGCCCCAAAGTGATACATGCCAGTTCCATTTTCAAAAATATAAACTGACTTCAACTGGACTATAAGGGAGGCTGGGTAGTGTAGGAAAGTAAGTGGAATATTTGGTGAATGCTAACTGTGTCACCCCTAGCTTAAGAGAAGTTGGTTTGAAAATATTCAGTGTTTTTGTCAAGTAGAAGTTTAACTCGTGCCACACATGTATGTGTGATGTGATTGCAAAATATCAAGGCAACTTTGGGAAGCATTGATAAAAATGTACTCAGTAAAATAAGGAGGTGGTTTTCTTCCATTAGAGCCAGGTCACATTTGAAAAATTGAATTCAGATGATATAAAAATTGTGTCATCTTTTAAGAGGGCCACTGATGAGTTGGTATATTTCCAGAGAAGGTTAGGACCTTGATAGGCTATGATATACTACAGTAATGAACAAATATTTATCTTAACTGCTTAATTCAATAAAGGTTTATTTCCTACTTGTGTCACAGTCTAGCAGATGTCTAACAGGCAGCTTTCTATATGATGACTCAGGGATTCAAGCATCTGTCACCTCTGGCTTCTGTATCTCCCAGGTTCTCCTTGGAGTCCTGCACTGGTTGCTCTGCATCTCTGCATTCAGCAGGTCAATAAGTGAAAGAGCAAAGAGGATTTCACAAGACATTTGGCCTGGCATGGAAGTGGCCCACAGCATGTTGCCCTCATTTTATTGACCAGAACCTTATGTCTAGGCCTCCCTGCAGGCCCAAGGAAAGGAAATGTGATTGATAAGCATCTAGCCAGCTTTGCCACAGGATTGAAGGGTGTGTAGAAAATTGGTGAAGGAACTCAAGATAATCAAGCTAGAAAAATAGTGGTTATCCCCAACTATATGAAAAGAGGCACATGATAGCTACCTTAAGTATTTTAAATGCTATTGTATGGAAGAAGGAATATACGTATTCTGGGTAGCTTCTGGAGGCAGAACTCAGAGCAAAGAGTGAGGTTATTAATGAAACAATTTTTAATCTATTTAGTAGAAGAAAGAACTTACTATAAAAAAAAAGAACTTACAATCAATAAAACTGTTCATTCCAGAACAGATACTTTGTGAGTGCTAATAAATAATAATTTAAGTGCTTACTAGGTGCTAAATTCTTTTTATTTTGAGATATAACTGATAACTGACATAATATTGTGTAAGTTTAGAGTGTATAATGCATCGATTTGATACATTTATCTATTACAAAATTATTGCCCAAATAGATTGGCTAACACTCCCATAATGTCATATAATTACCATTTTTTTATGGTGCAAACATCTAAGATCTTTTGTGTTAGCCACTTTCAAGTATATAATACAGTATTATCAACATAGTCTTTAGGTCCCCATAACTTATTTATCTTTTGACTAGACATTTGTACTCCTCGGCCAATATCTTCCCTATGTACTAAATTTTTAACAACCACTCTTAAGGTATTACTATTATAAATATCTATACTTTGCAGATAAGGAAACCAAGTCTCAGAGAGATTAAACAACTTGCCCAATGACACATGGATGATAAGGGACAGACAGAGCCAAGATTTGAATCCTATACACTTAAACCCTCTGCCACAATTCCCTCGGAGATTTTTGTATCAGGGTGTGGATAGCAGTTCAGCAGGAATATTTCAAAGAGGATTTCTTGCTAGACACATCTCCAAAGGCAAGGGAAACAAAAGCAAAAATGAACTATTGGGACTTCATCAGGATAAAAAGTTTTTGTACAGCAAAGGAAAGAATCAACAAAACTAAAAAGACAACCTACAGGACGGGAGAAGATATTCACGAATGACATATCAGATAAAAGGCTAGCATCCAAAATCTATAAAGAACCAATCAAATTCAACAGCCAGAAAATCCAAAAAATCCAGTTAAGAAACGTATAGAAGATATAAACAGACATTTATCCAAAGAAGACACACAAATGGCTAACAGACACATGGAAAAATGCTCTGGATCACTTGCCATCAGGGAAACACAAATCAAAACCACAATGAGATACCTCCTCACACCGGTCAGAATGGCTAAAATTAACAGCTCAGGAAATGACAGATATTGGCGAGATAGAGAAAAAGGGGAACCCTCTTACACTGTTGCCGGGAATGCAAACTGGGGCAGCCACTCTGGAAAACAGTATGGAGGTTCCTCAAAAAGTCAAAAATAGAACTACTCTATGACCCAGCAACTGCACCACTAAGTATTTATCCAAAGGATATAAAAATAGTGATTTGAAGGGGCACATACACCCCAATGTTTAGAGCAGCAATATCCACAATAGCTAAACTATGGAAAGAGCCTAGATGTTTATTGACAGATGAATGGATAAAGAAGATGTGGTTTATATATATGCAATGCAATATTAGTCATCAAAAAGAATGAAATCTTGCCATTTGCAACAATGTGATTAGAACTAGAGGGTATTATGCCAAATGAAGTAGTCAGAGAAAGACAAATACCAAATGATTTTACTCATATGTAGAATTTAAAAAACAAAATAGATGAATATAGGGGAAAGGAAGGAAAATAAAATAAAATAAAAACAGAGGGAGGCAAACTGTGAGACACTTTAAACTATAGGAAACAAGTGAGGATTGTTTAAGGCGAGATGAGTGAGGGGATGGGGTAACTGGGTGATGGGCATTAGGAGGGCATTTGATATAATGAGCACTGGGTGTTGTATGCAACTAATGAATTACTTAACTTCTACCCCTGAAACTTATAATACATACAGTATGTTAACTAAATTGAATTTAAATTAAAAAAAAATGAAAAAGAGGATTTCTTCATTGTGTCTGAATTAGACAGACATGGAAGGTGTTTCATGACAGAAACGTATAATAAAAACTTCTGGGAACATTGTCAAGCTCTGTTAAGTAACTCATGCTTCTGTGTGGAAGGGGGCTGAGGAAGCAGAAGAAACATACAGGGAGGTAGAGTTAAAACCCATTGCTGGTCCAACCCAAACTTTGCCATAATTATGGTTGCCCTAAGTGATGAATAGCATTTGGAGGTATGAGAGGTATAAATGATCCATGGTATTATTTCCTATGCCCGAGATTGGCCAGTACCAAAGTAAATCTTGCTACAGTCACTGCCAGGAATGTTGTGCTTTCATTGGGTGCTCAACATCTCCCCCTACAGGGCTTGGCAACACAGATCTCTATTCTGCATTGGCTGTGGTTATTTGGTTAGTTCGCATTCCACCACACAGGAGTAAGCTCTGACAGCCTTAGTAATTTTGTCAAGCAGCCATAGAGATGCTGTGTTGCTTCAGAAATTCATAGCTTACAACAAGAGAATAGATTCTGCAGGCATTGGAAATGCACCATAACTCCTTCTCTCAGGCTTTTATTTATAAAAATAGATGTGTAAGACAGATACAACTGGACCCAAGTATCCGATCCAATTAAGAGACTCAACTGGACATAATACAGTACAACTAGTTCTTCATCTTTTAAAAAGTAAGTTTTAAATTTTGATTCAAGTGCCCTTTCAGGAATTGCTGCGTGCCAAGAATTGCATGCAAGAAAATGTACACTTCCTAGTTTGTAAAAATTTATACCCTGTCTAAAGTGGTTCAGAGGTCACCACAGACCACAACTGTACCATATGTCATTTAAATGTAAAACAAAACCAAGTTCACTTACAAGGAGGAGAAAGAACAAATATATTTAGACCACAGAATAGAACAGATTATCACATTTGGGCAAGAAAATTGCTATAAGATTTCCAGTTTCTAAAGTTACAAGAGAAACATGGTGTTATATATTTTTCATCTTTTGACAACAGGAAGAAAATAAGTCCATCAGTGGATAGACTTTTTTCCCCCTCTGCAACTACATGAAATTCACAAATAAATGGCATGGGGTTCTTGTATAAAACACAAAAATGTATGGAGTGAATAGAATCTTAACTTCAGAGTATAAAGAATCCTGAAGCAAACCCTCATATGGTTCTTGAATCCACAAAGAGAGAGGGAATAACTTTAAGAAGTAACAATGAAGTCAATTTTGCAACAGACTTTTGGTAAGGAGCAATGTTTTTCCAAGGTTTAAGCCAATAGAGGGATAGACTATGAAGGTCTGTGTCAGAGATTCTCAAGCTTTAGTGAATTGCCTTAGAAGCTTGATTTAAAAAAAAAAAGGTGGATTCCTAGGCCCTTTACCTTGAAGAGCTTTGGATTCAGTAAGTCTGGGGCAGGACCCAGAAATCTGCATTTTTAACCTCATTCCACCAATTGTTTGAGGTGGAAGTTGTCCCTAGATCCGATTTTGAGATATACAGATGGGATAACATAAGTGTATTTGGGGGCAGGTGCTGGGTTGAGAGCTGTTTACAATTGAGGAAAATTAATTGGAGGCGCCTCACAGCCTATGTGGAGATGAAGCTCATCTGAAAGGAGAAAGCATCAAGGTCTAATGTAGACCAGGCACAATGTGAGATGCTTTGGATACACTAACTCATTTAAAGTAACAAGGAACCTCAGGCAGTAGTTCTCTTCCCAACACATTAGATTAGAGTCTAAAGTATCTGCCATGAATTGCGTGGAGCAAAAAGTCTACTATATCATACTAGTTATAGAATTATGTGAGCTTGGTGTTATGTCCAGAGTCCTAAGACTTAAGTGTATCCTCAAATGGTTCCATGTTTTTTATTGCTCACAGTTATGAAATAGAGAAATTTATAGGCTGTGTCCCCATGAAAAGAATTCACACTTTGAAGTTTTTTCTACTTTTTTTTACATGGTCATCATGAACCAGAGGAGCACGTGGGTGATGGCAAGGAAGCTTCAGGCAAGACAGAGTTCCTTCAAGGTTTCCTATTGCCGCCGCCATAGCTCTTTGGGCCTAAGAGTGGTTAGCTTTTTAGCATGGTTTTTGACACACATCCCTATTTGTGATGAGGTGCAGGCCAGAGAGCATGTGTAGGAAAAGATCCATGACTACTGCTGGAAGTCTAAGCCATGTCCCAACAATGGTGGTACAACATGAAACTTTTGAAAGTCTACATAAGAGATTTCCCCATCATTAATCTTATTTTTAAAATTTTCATTATATTGGAGCACAGGATATTGACCATGGGACAAAGTTATAGAAAATAAGGAAAAGTCCAGTCTTCTGGATTCAGACCAATCAAAGACTGAATCGCCAGTGTATATACAATACTACCCCACACCAACTTGAAAAGTTAAAAGTCCTATCAGACATTTGTTTTGTCTCTACAATATGAAACAATTAATTGAACCACTTTTTCTTCCACTCTATTAAATGGCTGATTGAACATCTGTTTCATTTCAACACTCTGATTTTATTTATTGTTTAGCATTTAGCTCTGATAATGCTCACTTTTAAGTGCTAAGAATATGTTTAAATCAGCTAAAATATGTCCATTATGTTTTATTTAGGGGATTTTTCTCTGCCTGTCTTTTAGCCTCCTAAAAGCAGGCAGCCAACTTATTAGCTCATCTATTTTGGCACAATAAAACGATGAATGGTTTAAAAACTTGGGAAATGTAAAAACTTCAGAGAAATCACAACAATATCCAGCTTATACTGTTGTTTATGTACTTTCTATGGGATGTATGTCTCATCCTGTGGAAGGATTTCCTCATTCTGAATCCCCCAAGGTCTCTGACTGATTTCCCTCTTCCTTTGGCACTGTTTGTGTTTCAAAAAGAATGCCCAGGAGAAAGATAACCATCTTGCTGTTGCTTTGTGGACACACATGCATTCTCATACAATTTTTATTCCTTCTTCCTCATAAGTGATGAGATGAAGAGCGGAGTTTAAGCACATCATCAAAATTGCACAGTAAGTGGTCAGGAGTCTTCACAGGGCACTAAAGGAGGCTGAATTACCCGAGAAGGAAAGCACAGCTGGAAGCTGCATATTGCATCATCTGGCCTTCCTCTGCTGAACAAAGAACATTATTCTGCAAAGTATTTACAGATGCTCTTATTTCAAGTGCCATAGTGCATTTGTTTCAATGGAGGTTTTCAATCTGTAACTTTGAAATTTTCCTCAGTATGGAAAACCCCCGTAACAATTCATTGTACCCTGGAGTATATTTGAGGGAAAATAGTTGAATCTTAAAGCTAAACTAGCAATTTGGATAACCTTGAAGGCTGATCTTTTCTGGGATGTTTCCATTTTGTATTACAACACAGAAGTTCTGCCTTTATTTCAAAAGGGAAGACTTAAAAAAAAAGGCTTTCTGTAGCCATGGAACTGGTCATGCTGTGTGACTTTTAATCTGTATTGAACACTACAGTGTGAGTATTCAAACTGATATTCTTAGGAACTGTGAATTTGTTCAGGAGAGCCAAGATCAAGATGGGCTTCTAAGAGCAATCATCATTTATTAGGTTATTAGCTTATTAGGTTGAAGCTTTCTTCAAAAATCCTATTTTGTGCGGACTAGCCAAGACAGATGGAAAAACGAAATATTTGCACGTTTAATCTAAACATTAATGGTAAATACATAGCTGGTTATTTTAGTGCCATGAATCAATTGCTCAAGAAATAATTCCAGATTTAATAAGGGAAAAGAAGAGGTTCTCTATAAGATAGTTCAAAAAATGGATGTGCCACTGTCACTTTTCTCTATCATGTAGGAAAGTAGCTTGTGGAAAGGAGAGACATGCAAATTGTTTAAGCAGGCCAAGAACTGAATGAAAAAGTGAAAAGGAGAAGGTTTCTTTAAGTAGAGTCACTTATATCTTTCTGATTCAGAATCTTGAGGGAATTTCTCTGTGTATCTCCTGGCTTTTACTTGACAAAACAAAATAAACAGGAATAATAAGAAGAATTTGTTCAGAAATGTTCATTTGGTTTGATCTCCCAGTTTCTCAGAATTGAAAGCCAATTGCATCCCCCTGACATGATGATTTACCCCACCAACCCCCTCATGTTTCTTTAGCTTCATTTCTTTTTTATTTTTTTATTTTTATTTTTTGTTTCATTTCTTTTTTAAAAAAGATTTTATTTATCAATACTTTTACTTTATTTTATTTTTGAGATTTATTATTTATGTTTGAGACAGTGAAAGAGAAAGAGAGAGAGAGAGAGAGAGAGAAGCAGACTCCCTATAGAACAGGAAGTCTAGGGGCAGCCCCGGTGGTGCAGCGGTTTAGTGCTGCCTGCAGCTCAGGGCATGATCCTGGAGACCCTGGATCGAGTCCCACATCAGGCTCTCTGCATGGAGCCTGCTTCTCCCTCTGCCTGTGTCTCTGCCTCTCTCTCTCTCTCTCTCTATGAATAAATAAATAAAATCTTTAAAAAAAAAAAAAGAACAGGGAGTCTGATGTGGAGCTCAATCCCAGGACTCCAGGAACACAACCTGAGCTGAAGGCAGATGCTTAACTGACTGAGCCACCCAGGTGCCTCTAGCTTCATTTCTTATTAGAGTAAATGCTGAATAAAATATGTGTTGTATTGGAATCAGGTTGAATCAATCAACAATTGTTTATTGTCTACTCAGAAATGTCCAGTGTTAGAATCACGTGGAAGTGAAAGCTATGATCCTTTTCAATAAGGAATCTAGATTTTTATGCTCATCATTAGGGTCTTTCTAGCCAAAGACTAAGACTCTAGCCAAGTCAGTTCATTCGCTGTCCATCTACAGGTTTTAAATTCTTTTCTTTGGGAAGTTGCCTGTGTTCTCTGCTTAGAATGCCTTCCTCACATAATTCTGGCAATTCACATACTTCAAGAACAGCTCAAAATTCAATTCTTTCCAAAAGGTGAAACTCAATCCACTTTGAGTTTTCTGTGTCCCCTCTGCCCTATGTAGGGTAGTTTCTACTTTCTGTGTTCTTTCTGAATTTTTTAAACATGGAGACCATACTCTATTCATTTTTGTGTCTCCAGTGTAAAAAAAAAGGCCATAAGAAAGTCCAAAAAATGATAACTAATATCTTTATTTATTTTCAGCAACAGAACTGATCAAAAAAAAAAAAACCAAAAAACAAAAAACCTAGCCTGTCATTATTGGAAATAGAAGTATGAATCTCTTTTAAGAATATAATATGCCTTAATCTTATCACCTTCTCCACATAATGGTATCTTTTTCTTGAGGAGATAATGACAAGAGGCTTCTGAAAATTTGGTAATACTTTTACTTTATTTTATTTTTATTTTTGAGCTTTATTTATTTATTTTTGAGAAAGAGCAAGTGAGGGGAGGGGCAGAGGGAGAGGGAGAGAGAGAGAATCTCAAGCAGTCTCCACACTGAGCACATAGGCTGATATGGTGCTCAACCTCACAACCGTGATCTGAGGAGAAACCAAGACTCAGATGCTCAACTGACTGAGCCACTCAGGCACCCCTAACACTTTAAGAAGCTCAGAGAGAGGTGAGTGAGGAGCCAAGGGAGAGAGAAAATCTCAAGCAGACTCCCCGCTGAATGTAGAGCCCAACTTGGGGCTAGATCCCTCCACCCTGAGATCATGACCTGATCTGAGATCAGGGCTCAGACGTTTAGCTGACTGAGCCACCGAGGCCCCCTTGGTAATACTTTTAAACAAATTTGTTTTTTGTTTTTAACAAAACATATATGGATATATTCATATATTACTTATACATGAATATAACGATGGATAGCATCTTTGATTGATGCTACATAAAGATAAGTGTGTCAATACCTGTATCTGTGGATTTGTGTGTCCATTGACAAAATTCTCTAAGCTCTTTAGGAGTTTTCCGCCTTCTGATTCTGCCACTGGTTTAAAATATCAATCGTTTGACGGAATTTGGAGTTGTATAGTGCAACTTTAGACTAACTTGTAACAAGACAAATGCCATACCTTGTAAGATAATCTCTTCACTTTAAATTTAGGCTCCAGATTTTGTTTCCTTATTTCCTTCTTTATTTTGTTTCTCCATCCCTCTCTTCTTTCCCCCCTTTCCTTTTATTCTTCTTCTTTGCTAGAGTGGATGTGTTGATCCTTTAAATGATGTATTAAGTTCATTTCATTTTGGCTGAATGCTAAAGGTAGGCTTTAACCTTGTAATTAATAAGAATCATTATAAGTAATTAATAAACAAGGTTTACTATATGTTAGACTTTACACATATTACCTCATTTAGTTCCTCCTCTTTTCTTTTTCTCCCTTTCTCCTTTTATATGTCAGTCTGAATCCAGATTTTCTTATCTTCATTAAATAGTTTGACCTTTGGCCTGCAGATTTAGCAGTTGTTAAAAAGCAAAAATCAATCCAGCTCTTATTTCTGTCCCAAGGTGCTAAGAACAGGGTTGGGAAAACTTTTTCAGGCCGACAATTATTCAAAACCAGCTGTTTCCCCAGGCTGCCTGGCCGAAGCAGGGAGGCAGTTGGGTCTCCAGTGATTGCTAAAGCAAGGAGGGCTCTGGTGTGAATGGAGCTCCTTGGTACATTTCCCTCCTGGGCTGAGCTACTTTTCTGTTTCTCCTCTTTTGTTATCATGAGTGTGTGTTTACTTTGGTCCTGATGTGCTTCTGTCCTCTATCCCCAAACACACTTGGAACTATTTCCACAGAGGAAATTTCAAAAGTTTGTTTAGGGAGCCTTGGTCTGGGGTTTATTCTAGGGGCAAAGTACTTCCATTACCAATCCTTAAAGTCATCATCTTGAATGACCCTGTGGCCCAGGTGTATGAGCAGCTGAGCTCAACCTGTGCTGGTTTCAACTGACTGCTCTTTATAAGGGGCCAAAATTTTTTTATGAGTCAAAGGGCAAGTCAGTGAATAATGTTTTGACACCATTCTTAATATCTTTGCTATAACTATAATAACAAGTTTCATAGGGCAATTCTTTACAATATATTTTAATATCTGAGTATGGCACAATGCCAAGGCTTGCATCAATAAAAGTAATTCTACAAGGAGCAAAATATAGTGTACAAGTTTCTGATGGCTTGATTTAATTTGAGATAAATTTTTAGTGTGTCCAGTGCTGTGAAGAAGATTACTTCTTGAATGGCAGTGAGTTCTAGGTTACACCATGGGTAAGTGAAGATATTTTATGCTGGCCATTTCCTTTAAGGCAATAAGGAACCAGAGAAACTTACTGAGGGTCTATATCTAAATAGACAGTCATCCCCTTCTCCAAACAAGTGTGAGGAGAAGGATACTGGTCTGTAGGGAGAGACACTATATGTTCTTTTAAAGGAGGGTATCATGCTGAGTGAAGTAAGCCAGTCGGAGAAGGACAAACATTATATGTTCTCATTCATTTGGGGAATATAAATAATAGTGAAAGGGAATATAGGGAAGGGGGAAGAAATGTGTGGGAAATATCAGAAAGGGAGACAGAACGTAAAGACTGCTAACTCTGGGAAACGAACTAGGGGTGTTGGAAGGGGAGGAGGGCGGGGGGTGGGAGTGAATGGATGACGGGCACTGGGGGTTATTCTGTATGTTAGTAAATTGAACACCAATAAAAAAAAAAAAAAAACAATTTGGGCTCAACTCCAGCACATGGAAAAATGGATAATTACAGAAATAAAAGAGAAACACAAATCCAAATTTGCTAATTCAGCCTGACCAAAATTAAGTTGAAATCAGAAATTGGAAATATTTAGTAACAAGACCCTTGAAATAATGAAGAACTGTTGATACATGGCTTTGGGAATACGAAACATTCAGCTGGCTTAACATCTTGTTTCGAAAGATAAGAAAGTGAGAAAATATTTGCATATCAGTCACCATAGAATTTGAGTTAATTTAATTCCTATTCTGTTTCTTAACATTATGTTGAGTTTCTTTCTTTTTTTTTAAAGATTTATTTTTTTTATTCATGAGAGACAGAGAGAGAGAGAGAGAGAGAGAGAGAGGCAGAGACACAGGCAGAGGGAGAAGCAGGTTCCATGCAGAAGCCTGACATGAGACTCGATTCCGGGACTCTAGGATCAGGCCCTGGGCTAAAGGTGACGCTAAGCTGCTGAGCCACCCGGGCTGCCCCAAGTTTCTATTTCTCTTTAATAGAAGAAAATAATTTTCCTAAAGTATTACAATTTTAACAGCTTTAATGGGTTCAAAGGCTGCTGACTTAATTTTGATGGTTTGAATACTTGAAATAAAAAATTATAGCCATGGAATCTTTGATGAGGAAAAATGTTAAGTAGAAAACTATGCTTTCCATAGGAAGTTTCATTCATCAACTGTGAAGAGATTTCTATTGTACCAATATTTTCTTACCCCTTTCATAGCAATAGAGTTTTTAGCTGGGTATAAAGATACTTAGAATATAGCTATGTGACTAAATTATGGCCAATGGGATGTGAGCAGAAGTAATTTGTAAACTCATGGAAATATTCTCAAAGGGCAGGGACATGTCCTACTTTTCTTATTCCTCCTTTGGAGGATCTGGAATGTGGATGGAATGGCAAATTGTGTTGGACAATGCAGACAAGGACAGAACTCCAATGATACAGAGCAAAAAAAGAAGGACCTGGATTTCTGACACCATAGAGAAGGTCATACCTGCCTAAGACCTTTTATATCCGTACTTCATTTAATGAGAGAGAAATAAATAGCTATTTTATTTAAGCTAATACTATTTTGCATAGTAAAATATGTTGAGAATCCTAACTGATAAACCAAATTTGTGCTAATTGATCTACTGACTTTGACCTCATTAAGTTCTAATTAACTCAATCAAAATAAGACCCTCCCAATCATCTTAAAATTAGAAACATAACAAAATATATTGTTATTATAAGGAAATTATTTTATAAGTTGAATAAGAAATTATACACTTTAACTGTATATAATTTAAATTAATTCGGATTTAAATAGCCATAACCTTAGATCATGGCCATAATGATTATAATATTTAAAAGTTTTGATATTCTGCATATTATTAAGCTCTAACAACATGCAGAATATCTCTTTTTTGAAAATTTCAACTTTCTAGAGAAACTCCAATGTGCTTAGATGTCTTGACTTGCTTTATAAGGTTGTTAGCCATAAGACCATTAAATGTTAGAGAACTGGTCATCTATAAAATATGATGTTTTAAAAAATATTTATTTATTTTAGAGAAAGGGGGGTGGGGAGTGCAGGAGAGGGGCAAAGGAAGAAGGGGAGAGAGAATCTCAAGCAGACTTCCCATTGATCATGCAGCCAGACAGATGGATGGATCTCAAGACCCTGAAATCAAGACCTAAGCTGAAATCAAGAGTCCAGTGCTTCAATGACTGAGCCACCCAGGCACCACCAAATATGATATTTTTTATTTGTTTGATATTGAGCTACTTTGGAACAGTAATTAGAAGTAGGGCCAAGGATGGATTGAGACATTTCTTGGATAATGACAGTAAAAGCAAGTAATTAGCTAAAGGACAAGGCTTCCCTTTTTTTCTTCTCTGATGAAAATGACATACAGGCAGCTTAGCCAAAAAGTGGCAATATGCATAGTATTTAAAGCATAGATGAAATTAGACCAAGAGCCCAGTTCTAGCTCGACTAACTCACGGTGTGGTCTTGGGCAAGTTGCCTAATTATCAATTTTAGATCATCATCTATAAAATGAAGAGACTAACTCCTGTTTATAGAGTTGTGAGGCTAGTATGAGATGACTCTCATTAAGCACTTGGTACAACACCAGGATCAGAGGAAACATGATGAATCTTAGAGAAGAATAGGTCACAGTCTAGGTCTAGAACCAAAGGATAAAAATGAAAACGATGAAAAAAGGAGAGATTTTCCAAAGGAGTCAGACTTAGCCACGAATGGGAATGTGTTTATCTTGCAAATGCTTTGGGGTACTTCTCTGTAGAGGCAGAGTAGAATATATAAAGGAAGATTATAAAATAATGAACATATGTTCAAATAGACAAAATGTGACTCAATGAAGGTAATGTTTTCGGAAATATGATATCTACTTTTCTAACAAGTTGAATCAGAACCAGAGATTTATGTCAGAAAACTTGAAAGCAGTTTCATGAGGCTAGCAAAGATAAAGGTTGATTAAATTACTTTATTTGTTTATTTATTTCCTTGAAAATCAGAAGGTAGTAAATGTCAAAACCAGTACATATGGAAAATTGGAAGTTCTCTAATCCATGTGTCTTACAGGCACATAAGTAATAGAAAATCAAATACACTATGTATTAATCAAACTAACAATATTTAGGGAAACTATCTCTTTTGGTTTGTATTGAGGTGGTGATGTAGGATGAGAAGCTTCACATTAGAAATGAACAAATTGACTATTCTCATTTTCCAACATTTTTGGTGCTGAAGTATTTGCTGGGCATTTGCCATTTTCTTAGCTTAGATATATAGGGGGAAAACAGGAGTTAGGAGTAAATGAATTATGATCTTAAATAAAGTGAGTGAATCTAAAGAAAATTGTGTGGATCAAATGAAAATTTTACCAAATAACCTCTAATAACCTCTGTCAGATTGCTTTATTCAGTTTCAACCTAGTATTTTATTATCTTAATATTTTGTATATTCCTGCACTAAAGCCAATATATCCCAGAGGATGTTATTACAAAATCATACGACTCTCATCTTAAAATAAAACCATGAACAACAAAAAAAAGGGTAATCTGAAATGTTGGATTTTCTTACTTTTATGATCTAATCTGGCTGTATTTCAGGAGAGGAATGTTGATCATTCCAGGGATTGTAGTCACTGGAAGATAGGAATGAGTGTGGGGTAGGGTAGGAGAGGGATGATGAGAAGCTGGTGTTGTTTAGAACTGGCTAAAAGCGTAGCTACTAGTGCAGCATGCCATCCTGGATTTTGCAATGAAGTTGGACATTGAGGAATTTTCTGGCATTCTGTGTTCATAGGGGTTTTTGGTTATAAGTGACAGAAATCAACCCCAGCTAACTTAAATGAAAAAGGAATTGTTAGGCAACTCACAGAATCAATAGCAAGTGTAAAAAATTAGGCTTGGAAAATAGGAACCAAGAGAGACTTGGCTGCAGTAAACATGGCCAGAGTTTCATCACCTCTTACTGTCACCCTCACTGGACTTAAAATGCTGGTGCTGTCACCACATACAAATTCTCAGTCATCCCTAGATCTTTGTGTCACCACCACAAGAATCAAAGTCCCTGATGAAGACATCTGATTGGTAGAGCCTGCACCCTTTACTTTATCTTTCATGGCTGAGGTGGGTTATTCAGTTCTTTTAGCTTCACTTCAAGATACAGACAGTGGGGGATTATCTCCCAGAGAAAATGTGTTCAGATATAAAAAGATAAATGCCATGATGTTTTCTGGACTGTATACCTTGGAGATGGATTTACTGGTTCCTCAATAGAGCAGAAGTGCCCTTCAAGGGGGTGGAGTTGGGCCACTCAAAGGAGTAATACATATCTGTGACAACCATAAATCTTTTCAGAACTTATATAATCAAGGTATATATTAAACATAGCTTAGGGCATGCTGGGAACATGATGTCTTAGCAGGCCCTATTCTCTCTTCCTGTTTATTGCTAATAACTCCAAGCTGAAACTTCTCCTGGGTTAACTGGGAAGCAAGTGGTACACGGAGGCCAAGCTTCCTTTCCTCCTACCACTCTAGAGCCAGATAAAGTCCAGATAAAGCCTAGGGAAAGTTTGAAAGCTACAATTCCTGGGGAGGGCTTGGCACATGGATATACCTGAGCACTTGGAGAGAAGGTTGACATTGGCTAGCATGAGTGTGCCTGTCTTTTTGTTCCCCAGGAAGCCAAAGAAGAAAGCTAGGTCTTCTCCCACAAAGAGAGAGATCCTCTCAGTTTCTAGGCAAGAGATTGAAAACTTTTACATCAATGTAATGGGCTGCACAGTCAGAGACTGCTGTGCTTCCACCGCTCTCAAGATTCTAGTGCTAAAGTATATTCAAGGACCAAGGAAAATAACAATATACTTCAAGGGTCAGCAGCCATAGAGAAGAGTAAATAGAATAATCAGAGAAGACTTAAACAAAATCAGAGGAATTTGCTGAAGGAAAGACCTTAAGCAAACAATAAATAAGTCCAAAGTCCTCCAGACAGGAAAAGATATTCAGGGTAGAAAATAGTGGTAATGAAGGAATCTTGCGATATATACATGCAGTCAAATCAAAATGGATGACCATGAACTATCTGACTGGTGTATAATCTAAGACAGAACTAATTTAGAAGGAAATTGGAATTAATGATATAGAAATTTTAAATTGTCACAGAGGCTAAATAAATCTGAAAATTGCTTCTTTGTAAAAGTTGATAAAATAGATAAGTTCCTTTAGGACTGGATTAAGGAAAAAAGCAAAAATATATAAAATGGGGAATGAGACAGAAAACAACCACAGAAATGTAAGAGATCAAAAGAATTATAAGATAATATCACATATAACTCAAGTGCAACAAATTTGGAAACTTAGAAGAAATAATTTTCTAGGAAAATATAATTACCCAAACGAACCTAAAATTAATTGGGAAACTTGATTAGACTAATTACCATAGAGTTATGCTACAAATCCTCTACCTGCTGAAACTATAAATTCCTACAGCTGATTATATCCCAGATCCAATGAATCAGAATCTCCAGGGTCAGGGCCTAGTAATTTCTGTATTTATCAAGAACCCCCATTGATTTCTATTTTTTGTGAACTTAGGAATGATGCCATAGATGATCTAAGCTAGGTAGTTGTAGATTTACCATTTAAGAAAAGGCTTTAGAATGTGATGTTTTTATTTATTTATTTTAAAGATTTTATTTGTTTATTCATGAGAGACACACACACACACACACACACACAGAGGCAGAGACATAGGTAGAGGGAGAAATAGGCTTCTTGTAGGGAGACTGATGCGGGACTTGATCCCAGGACCCTGGGATCATGACCTGAGCCAAAGGCAGACACTCAACCACTGAGCCACTCAGGTGCTCCAGATGTGATGTTTTTATAGCTTAGTTCTTTTTAGCCTTAAATAATGGATACTTTTAATATTATATAACTATTCTGGACCATAGAAAATGATGGAATAATTCTTACAATGTCAGCATGATGTTAATACCAAAACTTGATAGAGTACAAACAAAAAACTACAAACCAAACTTATGAATGGTATAGATAAATCAATCTAATAAAATAGCACACAGACCTTAGCAATGTATCACAATAATAATATACTATCACCATATAGAATTTATTTGATGACTGCAAGGATGATTTAGAAATAAGACTCTATCATTTATTTCATAATTTCATTAATACATTGAAAGAAAAAATATGATATCAATAGATTCTGAAAAGGCATTTGATGACATTGATTCCTAATAAAAACTATAAGCAAAATAAGAATAAAATGAGATTATTTAAATATGATAATTTCTGTTTCCTAAGAATAGCAACTATAATCACAAGTAGCAATATACCAAAACATTTTTATTTTAAAATGTTTAAAAAGATTTTATTTCTTTATTTGACAGAGAGAAAGAGTACAGGCAGGAGGAATAGCAGAGGGAGAAGCAGAGAGCCTGACAGAGGGTTCGATTCCAGGATCCTGAGATCATGACCCTAGCTGAAGGCAGACACTCAACCGACTGAGCCACTCAGGTGCCCCCCTGCCAACACATTTTCAAGCAAATATTTTTAAGCAAATCCCAAATGCCATATAATTTCATCTGGAAATATTTTGGTAAGAATCTACAACATGTATCCTTATGTGTACTTGTGCCAGTATCATGAACCAGGGAAAAGGCAAAAGGTGGAAGGATGCACATTGGGTTGCTAGTACTGGTCACCTCAGGGGGTGGAAGTGGAGTCTGGGCAGGATGGATATAATTAGCTTTGCTTTCATATGCTTTTGAACTGTATTGTTTTGCTTGTTGAATTAAACATGGAAAACTGGTGACTTGGTCCTTTGGTTGGTCTTAGAATTGGAAAAGACTTTAGCAATATCTGCCATTTTTTCTCTCACACTCAAGGCAACATGCTTGAGCAGTGGTGAATATGAAATAGTTAAGTGGAAAAATATTAGTGAGGAAACAAATTTACCAAACCTGTTAAAATTAAGATAATATTCAGTGATCAGAGGTACCACAAAGCTGTCAGGGAAAAAGCTTATGAATTTGGAGGGAGGAATCATATATATATATATATATGGGGAATATATATATGATGATATATACATATATCATAAAAATTATATATATATGAAGAAGAACCATATAATCATGTATATGATATATATACATACACGATTATACCTAAGGAAATAAATCTAAATCTAAATTCTGAAAATTGCTTGCATTAAATGCTTTCAAGCAGATAAGCAAATTCTTTAATTGTTATATATATGAATTATTTCCCAAATAATAATATAATAATTATCTTTTTATGCTGTTATTAAAAATGATGTTTAAAAAGAGTATACAGGGGATCCCTGGGTGGCGCAGCGGTTTGGCGCCTGCCTTTGGCCCAGGGCGCGATCCTGGAGACCCGGGATCGAATCCCACGTCGGGCTCCCGGTGCATGGAGCCCGCTTCTCCCTCTGCCTGTGTCTCTGCCTCTCTCTCTCTCTCTCTCTGTGACTATCATGAATAAATAAATAAAATCTTTAAAAATAAAAAATAAAAAAAAATAAAAAGAGTATACAGTGCTAAAAACTTTAAAAATGTTACATGTTAAGGAAAAAACAAAAAATGATAGGCATTAAAATACCCCTCCATTGAAAACAAAACAAAACAAAGCAAAACAAAAGACCTCTGCTATGAAGGGAGGCAGGAAGGAAATTTAGCACACTAGAATGCTAACAACGGTTTCAGTAGTGATATCATATATATTTATAAAAAGGTTATTCTATTTTGTTTTGTCAAACTTTCCATAACTAGTATGTTTTTATAATGAAAAAAGAAATCAACAAACTTAAATATCTTTTCTAATTCAAGTGCAAAAGTTTATTTTGACACAAAACATTTATAAGCATTTTGTGAAGGTCATTGTTAAAGTCATTCATTCACCATTTCTGGCATTACGTAGATAGTGAAACTTTACATAAAGGCAGAAATACATATATTGTCAGTCAGTTATCTTTAGTTGGGTCAGTAAACAACTATAAGAAATTGCAGACAGGAAAATATGAGAATACTATGAAATCAGTATTTTGGATCCACTATCAGGAAAATACCAGCTGGCAGGAAGTATTGAAAAGAAGCAAAAAAAAAAGTTATTAAAAAAAAAAAGTTATTTCTGAACCAAAATGACAAAAGTAGAAGCATTGCTGGTCCTGCTCTAGAGCAGGTCCCAATTCCCCTTTCATTTAATTAGCTAATTTCACTTATTCATTCTCATTTATTCATACAAATACTCATTCAAACATCATATATTAAATTAGACAAGTTAACCTCTGGCAGTATCCCCACATGTAACCTGGAGATCTCATGGAGTACTTCCTTACAGCGTGCCTCTGAAGGCTAGCGATAATGGATGTGAAGTTCCTGGCACATGATAGCTACTAAAAAAAAAAAAAAAAAAAAAAAAAAAGCACATGTTTTTGTGGTCATTTATAATTCTTATTAGGCGCCTACCTTAGCACTAACCATTCTCGTCAGAAGGTTTCACAACTATTTCTACTGAGGAGACACGACAGTGTGTTGATACTATTTATAATGAACAGTGTAGAGAACTGTGTGTTTTATCCCAAAAAGTAGATTCAATATTTCTCTACAAGTTTTACATTAATTTTTGTTGTCTGTGTCAAATCCTTAATGGAAAGATGCCTTCAGTCCCTGAATCAGGGCAGCGTGACTGCCACTAGACAGGCCCAGAGGTAAACGAAAAGCTTCTTGCTGGTAGGCAAATAACTCCTTACCCACATGTGAAGTGATGACATGGACCCCTTAAATCCTTCCAAAGTCTGTTGCTAGGCTTCTTGCTAGAAACTGCTAGGTGGGAGTTTTTCTATGAGCACCTGGTAATAGCAACCACATGACCCAGTGGCTAATGCATCTCGTGGCCACTTGGAATAGTAACAAGAATCTCCAGATGGAAGGATGCTGCAAATGAGATTTTATATAGTTAAAAGGACATTTGGAAGTCTGGGAATACACATGCATTTTATGTAAATCCAAGTTCAATTCAGATAGACACCATGGCTTTTAGGCACCCAATAAGGGAAGGCGACTCAGATGCATGTTCCCATCAGGTGCTAATTCTCATTAGCTGGAGCTAAAGTCTAAGCTTTAAGTGGTTATGGTGAGTGCCCAGCATGGTCAGCTGTCAATCATGGGAACTATCATTTCTGTTGTTGTCAGCATCATAATCATCATTATCAAGCCCTGTGGTGATTATCCGAGAGTTCAACCAAGAAAGAACTTGCCCAGACCTCTTTCTATTTAATTGCATAATACCCTTAGTATGAGAGATGCTGCTTTTCTGGTTATAAAATCTGGTTTTGTTTGGAGGTAAAAAGCAAATGTCTCCATATATCCTTTGCTATATTTGGTTATTACCCCCAATCCAAAGGCTGGCGGCTCCTTTTCTAACCTAGAAATCATAGTGCTTTAGAACAGCTTTTTTTAATGCTCACTCCTCTCTTACTCTGGGATACACATGAGTGCTACATAACCCCATTGAATATATTCAGATTTGATTAAAACCCAGAAAACTGTGGTGAAGCAAAGCACTACAGTAATTTGTTGAGTGTTCACCAGAACTGAAAGCTATTTTAGTTTGGGTCCTCTCTGAGGCAGAGCCTGAGGCAAGGACTAGGGTGTGTGAATTTTCATTTGAGAGGCAATTCTTTGAAGCAGGAGTGAAGGAATGGAGAGTGAGGCAGGGAAAGAGGAAAAGCGAATATAAGGGTACATTATTGAGGTTGTCACTAAGCAATGGGGCCTGGGTTCTCCCAGAACCTTGGGGAAGCATAGAGAATGCCTCTCGGCAGCACCCATCTGAAGGATGTCTCCAGTTACCCATAGTTGAAGACTTCTTGGGAGCTTACCAACCCTGAAATTCTGGGACTATGTCTGCACATAGTTGGGGTGGGATTCAGAGAAGGCCACGAGGTAAAACCAAAACACAAACAAACAAATTAGGGGTGTAAAGATCTCCAAAAATCTGCTCTTCCAGATGAGCATCAAGAACTATCAAAATCAACTTCTTTAGAACTCTGGAAATTAATTAGAGATTTGCAATGATCACAAGAGTATTTACTCAAGAAAAATAGCTAAATCTCAATAAGAATAGTAAGACTTCTAGCATTTAAAGGCAGACCACAAAACTTAAGCGGAAAAACTGGTGAATTGGGAGCTTTTGAAAAGCTCTGATATATTCCTACAAATCTGTAAGTCCACATGGATATATAGGACTATGCACGTAGTCAAGAAAGGCCTGGAAGACTTTGCTCTCCCACCCAGACAAATAAAAGGGAAGATGAATGAATGGAAGTGGCACAATTTACAATGATTACCTTGAAGTCCCTATAGTTAATTTTTAAATACCACAATTCTAAATTTTATATTGTAAATATAGTTCTAAACTTAATTTTTAAACTTTATTAATAACTCTTTCCCTTTATAACACATCTCATAATAGATAGTAACTTAGATATTGGGAGCATGGTGGAGAGACACTGCTTACCTCATCATCCATTGCAGTGGATCCCAAGTTCTAAAAAGCATAATAGTTAAGAAGCTATCTAAAATGTTGATTTTAAATTTCTCCTATTCTCTAAATCTCCTCTTCCCCCAGGCCTCTTCACTCCTTACTAACGAGTGTGATTCAATAGGAGGGGGAGGGTCCCAATTGTCTATATTGACAAAAAGCATCCCTGGTGATTCTGATACAGGCAGTCAACTGGATCCCAGTTGAAAAATCAGTGATCTTGTCCAAATTACTAGTTTTAAAGAGGAGATAAGTGAGACACAGAAAGGGGAAATGACTTCTTTAAGGTCACATGATAGAAGTAGAGGTATAGAGAGTCTAATTTCAAGTCTTGTGCGTCTGTAGTATTGAGTGTTTTCCAAGATATCACAGATTTGGGTTAGAATAGCCCTGCAGTCACTGGTCAGGTGTGCCCAGGGAGGCAGTGGATCACATATCAGGGAGTATTGAGGCTGCCACATATCTGCCCATGGCTTGGGCAATCGGAAATTGTGCTGCTATTGCCCATAAAAAGTATCTTGTGTCAAGTGTCAGAATGTAAGCAATGCCACTGTGGCCGCCATGAGAAGGCCAGTGAATGCAATGAAGTATTTGAAAGTACTTGGAGATTTCAGAGTGTGGTAACCCAAGGACCCGCTAATTACTAATTTCTTCTTAGACCAGAGCCATATAGTCCTAAACATTCATATATTTTCAGACATGTGGATCACTGACTTGAATGTTCAGTTTCCTACTGGCATCTGACATCATGAAACTCACAACTGTAGAGAATTCCAATTCACAGTTAAAAATAAACTTGGCTGCAAAGATCAGAGACAACAGAAGCTATGAGACAGAGTGCTATGTGCCCTTTTCTAGGATAAAAGATCATCCTGGAAACTATATTATTATAATTTGATATTCTGGTCTGGTATGGAGGAGGAATGAGGAACAGAGGGGGTTCTAGGCTGAGAAAGCCTCACATGGTGGCAAAGGAAAGTATAGAACATGGGGGAGCTGGGAATGATAGGGAGTTTGCTGTGGGTGGGTGAAGGGGTGAGAAAGAGAGAAGACTGGCAGGAGGATAGGGAGGGGCATGAACATTGAGAGTTGAGTTCAGAGTAGGAGGCAGGATCCAGATCACTAAGGGCCTCAAATGCTATTTTCAGGAGCTTGGACATCATCTTATTGCCAGTGGGGATCCATTAGGAGGCTTTCAAGTGACAGACTGCAGTTTAGAAAGATCACTTGGATTGGAGTATGGAGAGAAGTTGAAAAGGGAATTCAGGAATAAAGACAATTAGAAATGAGAAATGGAAGAACCTGAGCTAGGGTATGGTTAGCAGTTCTTCCCATGCCTGAGGATGACCAGTTGCAGTTGCTGCTACTACCGGGCCAGTGCTCAGGAGGCCCAATCCTGGGAATGTTTCTGCTTTCTGTCTCTTTATTTTTTAGGAGGCATTCCAATGATCTGATTCGAGGATTAAATTTCAGAGATACAAACTTGAATGATGGGAATAACGATTACAAGAAAAACTGGTAAGAAGATGGGAGGAGGACATCAAAATGGGGAAGGAGAGAGGAAAAATTTGATGATATATGAACGTGTAAAACTTAGAATCATCCAGAGGCTGCAAAAATAACTTATAATTGCTTTACATTGCTTTAAGAAAAACATCCAGAATTTCAAGATGGATATCTCTGTAGTGATTAAATTTATTTTTAAATGCATTTTTAAAGAGCTTATGATTAAAATTAATGAATTTTCTCATGGTGATCTCATGCATATATATCACGCCAAAGAGGTAAAAGGTTATTGAGCTGCACAGAGGAGGCTGCCCAGGGTCTTGTGGTTTGACAATATGCATTCTGAGCAGGAACCAGAGCTTAACTTCATATCTCAGAGGAGCTAAAATTTTCTGAGAAGGGGATGAAAAATGTGCACTCACTGGGGTGGCGGAGGAGGTTAGGGCTGGAAGCCAGGTTACCAATCACTGTCTGGAGCATGTGGGCAGATGTAAAAAGTGGGAGGAATGTTCAGACCACATCGTTTCCTAGTGAAAATGCCAACGCAACTTGTAACCATAGCAACACAATAGCCCTATTAAAACAACAAAAAATCTCGATGTCAATTGCACTTAATGGACATACAAAAAAACAACCCTCCACTTTTTATCTTTTTGCTAATAAGTAAACTTTTGTATTCAACTTTGTTTCCTTTCTATCCATTGGATTAATTATGGTTTGTCAGAAGATTTCAATTTCTTGATAATCCTTTCTCACACAGTGGCAAAGTTTTATTTTTTTATTTTATTTATTTATTTATTTATTTATTTATTTATTTATTTATTTATTTATTTTTGCAAAGTTTTAGAAATATAATCTGCCTGGTAATTTTGGATTGAATGTCAGACATTGTCAATATTCCCTTGTAGGGTGCTGGTTATTTTTATATTCCTATAAATATTCTTGATGCTTACTCTAGGCTAAATTACTTGCATTCTTTTGAGGTTTGCTTTTAAACCTTATTAGATGGTACCAAAACTGCTTCTAGTCTAGGGCTGATTTTTCCTCACTACTAATTCTTCTACCCAATGGGCCATGAAATATGAGACTTTCCACCTTGGTTGGAAACAGGAGCTATTTCCAGTCTTAAGTAAGCAACAAGTATTTTTCCTCTAATTCTTTCCCTGGTCTGATGTAGTTTCTTACATATATATACTGATCACTTTCTACCTGAACATTCTAGGGGGACCTTCTTCAGATCTCTAAAGCTCTCTCTGTGAAGCTCTCACCTGTGAAACTCTAGCTGCATTGGCATCCCTAAGTTCCAAGTTTCATCTCCTCAATTTAGGGAGCTTGCCTCCCTGCACTGCATTTTTGAAAATCTTCCCAGATAGTAGACTGGGACGATCATAGAGCTCTCCTCATTTTCCCCTGGCTTTCAGGGATCATTGTTCTGGGCTTTCTGGTGTCCAATATCTAAAAACTGTAGGCTTATGTATTTTGCCTATTTATTTTTTAGTTTTTTTTTTTTTTTTTTTTTTTCAAAAGGGAGCGTTAGTTAGGTCCTCAATACTCCACTTTGCTGGAAGTAAAAGTCTCCAACTTTATGGCTTCTGGATATGGTTGATGAGTAATATATTTGGAGAATATAATAAATTACATCTTGAATGATCAAGTAAAGCTTCTTAATTGTTTAGGTTACCTTAATAGAAATTACATCATTTTTAAGTATCAAAACATTCTCATAATTTTATATTAATAATATTAACATTTATATTAATTTTATATTATATTGTATTTCATATCAATACATAGTGAGCAAGTATCAAAGTTTTATTTCTCATTAATGAGGTAACCAGAAAGATGATAAAGCCAGTTAGGAAACTGAGATACTGAGAAGGTATCTCTGTAAGTGATATATTAGGAGGGAGGGAGGGAGAAAAAGCTAGAGTGAGTAAGAATATAAATGGAATAATATACTAGAATAAAATTGCTAAATTAGATACAATACTGGTTCATGTCCCATAGGCCAATAAAATCATAACCTTTGGGGTTATCTTCTCAGCTCAATAAAAATAATTTTTATTTCTATTATACAAAATCATTTGTATAGTATTCATTTCCACAAATTAACACCTGACCTTTAAAGACCTAAGCATGTCTTACAAATGTCTTGTGTCTTAAAAGATGACCCTTTGGGTGGGCTTAAGACCACATTTTAGGAAGGCTTTGAGTGGACACAGTCATTTTTTTTCCTCACAGTCATCTTTTTTGACTCATTTTCAAGTGTTGGAAATCTTAATGTAAATATTACCTATAAGTCAGTGAGATCTGCCATTACCTAGCTGGTCAATCTAGCTCTATGTTTGCTCAGGTAATGAAAAACTTAAACTAGAGTAGTGTTTTATAACTGCAGTTACATTAGAATCACTTGAGGGAGCTTTCAAAAATTACCAAAGCCAGTAATATTCTAATATATATATATATATATATATACCACATCTTCTTTATCCATTCATCTATGGATGGACCTAGAGGATATAATGAATGCTAAGGGAAATAGGTCAGTCAGAAAAAGACAGATACCATGTGATTTCACTCATATGCAGAATTTAAGAAATAAAACAAATGAACAAATAAAAAATAGGCTCTTAAATATAGATTGTAGGGGTACCTGGATGGCTTAGTCATTTCTCTGTCAGACTCTTGACTTTGGGTCAGGTCATGATCTCACAGTCATGGGATCAGGCCCATGACTGTGTTAGGCTCTGTGATGAACATGGAGCCTGCTTGGGATTCCCTCTCTCCCTATCCCTCTGTCCCTCTCCCTACTTATGCTCTCTCTTTTTACAAAAAATCTATCTATCTATTATCTATCTATCTATCTATCTATCTATCTATCTATCTATCTATCTATCTATCTATCACAAACTGGTAGTTGCCAGAGGGGAGGTCAGTGAGAGGATGGGTGAAATAAATAAAGAGAATTAAGAGTACACCTATCTTGATTAGCACAGAATAATGTATAGAAATGTTGAATCATATTTTATACCTTAAACTAATATAACAGTGTATGTTAATTATACTTCAATAAAAAGAAACACAAAATACCACCAAAGCCAATGTCTCTTCCTAGACCAATTAAATTAGACTCTGAGGGTGAAGTCAAGGCATCATTGTTGAAAAGTCTTCTGTTCATTCCAGTGTGCAGCCAGGGTTGAAAGCTACTGGTTTAAACTGGGTTTCTCAGACTTCTTTCAATAATAATGCTCTGTAATTCTATGGCCTGAAATACAAGCAACTCACTTTTATACTGAAGAAAGTAGACACAAATACAAACTCTGCTAGCTTTCTTGCACTGCCAGTGACTTGGAAATGATTCAGGGCTGCCAGCATTCATTCTGTGATGTGGAAGCAGCAGGAAAGGCCAGGGGTGGGATAGCTGAATGACTGGTCTTTGGGTTCCAATTAGAAATAGCTGGAAGATATTGGAGTTGCTGGAAAGATATAGGAATATCTACAGATAATTTCTTAACCAAAGAAAAGAATCAAAATTCATTTTGTGCCCCTGATTCTATACTGTCGAGCTCATCCACATTCCCAAAGCAGGTGTTCTCTCACATAGTTGTTATTGGAGACTGCATTTCTGATTTAAGTGTATCAATAAATTAAGGTTGTGACTCATAATAGCTGTAAAAAGAAAATAATGCAAGTATAAGCCTTTAAGATGATTTCAAATAATGAAATTATACTTCAAATTCTATTTTTCCGTGCTTGTTTGGTAGTTTTTTTTTTTAAATTGAAAAGCATTTTTAAAAACAGTTTATTTAAAGTTGTATATTATATTAGTTTATTCAAGGATGTACTCAATTGTTTCTTCCTTATATTTGCCCTTTCTCTTTCCCACTTGGTGGGATTTGTCTTTACATTTAAGGATCTTTTTTGTGGTCTTTCTCTAGTTTTAGTCTAGTTATGACCACCTTGCTGGGGTGAATGCCCACATAGACAGTTGTGCCATCCACCTTTTTTTTTGTTGTTGTTGTACTCGTTCAGTGTAGATGGCATATTTATTCCTGTAAACTTGTACTACTTTGCCAATTTGCTGTCCTTTGTCCTTTCCAATTGGCATGGATCAAACATTGTACTTCTGTTTCAGCTCTTTGAAGAGAAGGGAAGGCATAATCTTCCTGCAAATGTGGGAAGGTGCATTGATATGCTTTTTTATGGTTCTTGCTCTGGTCAGAAGTCATGAAGGGATTGAACTTCATTTTGGCCATTGGTGTTTTTGCAATGTCCACAAAAGGGAAGAGACAAAAGCATTTTTTTTTTAAGTAAGGGCTTTTGAAACTCTTTACCCTAAAACTACATTTATGAGAAACACATAGTAAATGTAACTAGTCAGCCAAAAATTAAAAGAGAAGTTGCTTAACTTGATCAGAGGGGTTTTTTAAAATTGTAAATTAATATTGAATCTTTCCAATGGTTTTTGGGCATATTTCTCAATAACTGTATGACTTCTTTTCTTCATCTGTTAATGTAGTGAGCAATATTAATAGATATCCAAGTATTAAACTGTTTTACTTCTGGGATTGAACCCTACTTGGTCATGATGCATTATTCTTTTAATATCCTATTTGATTTTGTTTCCTTTCTGATACTTTTAATGATAATAATCTTCTTTCCTTTATGGTAAAACATCCCTGTGAGTTGGATAGGGATAGTATAAATTTTCATAGCCATTTGACAGATTAGAAAACTCAGACACCAATATGGTAAATGACCAACTAGCCAAGGACAAATGGTAAATTGGTCACAAAATCTATACTTAAATGCTTGTTGCCTCATTTCTGGTGTATGAGTTTTTTCCCACTACTCTCCCTCTAGTAAACTTATGTTTTCATCAAGCAAAAATCTCAATCGCTAAATATTTCAGATAACCTTGTAATATTTCACATAACCTTAGAATATTGTCTTGGAAACAGGATTTTCAATTCTAGATAAATCATGAACACTGTTTAAAATCCTAGTTCTTAATTCTTTCCTTTTCTCAAAACCACATTAACAATCATGGAGCTTTGGGAAGAATATGGGGTAGAAATGGGAGAAGATGAGAGCAAGAGAGTTCAGGTGAATGGTTGAACCATTGGCTGAGCTAGAGAACCCACCTGGATGAGTAGATTTGAGAGTTAGGCTGCATGGATGGGTTTAGAGAAGCTTAGACACAATAGTTTGAATTTCCAGGTTTAGAATCTACAAGGCAGTTGAATGTATAGTTCTGAAAACTCTGGAAGGAGGTTGGGCTGGACATGTACAATTGGTAGAATTTGGCATAGAGGTGGTACCAGAGTCTTGAAAATGAATAAAATCACCCAAGGAGGGTATGAGGAACAAAGAGAAAGGAATGTGAAATGCCAACATTTCTGTAGATAAAGAGGAGCCAAGAAGAAACACAGAAGGAAGAGTCAGAGAGTTGGAGAAAAGCAGGAGAGGAGAGTATCCTGAAAGCTAAGGAAAGAGAGATTCTCCTCTCTTCTGACCCCAACCTTGTCTTCTCCCAAGCTCTCCCATCTCAGTAAATGGCTCGTCATCCTCCCAGTTGCTCAAGTAAGCAATCAGATACTTTCCTGATTATGTCCCACCTCCAACCTCTGCTCATCAGCAAGTCTTATCAATTTAGCTCCTGATTATATATGAATTTCTGCACTTCTTTTTCTTCCATAGGCACCCCATGATTCCAGGACACTAACCCTTCTCCCCTGGACAACAGTAACAGTTTTCTGAGTGGCCTCCCTGCTTCTGATCCAGTTCTCCTTCTACCTAGCCCATTCTCCATCTTGCAGACAGAACACTTTTACAAAAGCAGAAATAAAATCATGTCATTCCCCTGATTAAAATCCTCCAGTGCTTTCTCATTGCACTTTGACTAAAATCCGAACTTTATCATGACCTGAGCAGACCCACATTTGGCCCCTGGCCAGCTCTCCAACCCGCCACTACTGTTTACTAAATCCAGCCACAACAGCCTTTCTCTGTTCTTTGAACATACCAAGTCCATGCTCCCTCTGGGCCCGTGACTTTGCTTATCTCTTTGTCTAAAGTGCTCTGTCCCTCTGTCCCCAACCTATGCAAATCTAGCTCTTGCCCTTAGTTAGGCCTCAGCTTAAATATTACCTCCAAAGAGAGGTCTTCCCTGACCACCTCATCTAATTATTAGACATCTACTGTATTCGTTTGCTAGGGCCACCACAAAGTATCACAGACCAGGTGGCTTACATGACAGAAATGTATTGTCTCATCTTCTGGAGGTTAGAAGTCTAAAATGAAGGTTACTGTCATGGCTGGTTCCCTCTGAGGGCTGTGAAGGAGAATCTGATCCAGCTTTTTCTTTGGCTTGTACATGGCTGTTCTTTTTCGTGTGTCTCATCACATCATTTCCCTGTATGTGAATTTCTGTGTCCACATTTCTTTTTATAAGGACCCTGTCAAATTGTATTACCATCCTAATGACTTTCAACTGGATTATCTCTGTAAGGATTGTTTCCAAAAAAAAAAAAAAAAAATATATATATATATATATATATATATATCACTCTCTGAGGTACTGGAGGTTAGGACTTGAACATCTGAAGGGACGCAATTCAGCCCACAATGCCCACACCCAGTGGTTATCACATTGCATGGTTTCATTTTCTTCAGCATATTTGTCTTTATCTGAAATTACATTGTTCATTTTTGGCTCACATCTTGTTATCTGTCTCAGGAAGCTCCACAGAACAGGAACGTTGCCTGTCTTTGGAGCAGACTCTGCTGGTGCCCCTGACATATCCCCTGTTGCCATAGATACCAGCAGCTTCTCACTGCGAGCATCTGCAATGTTCTGTCCGAGGCCTCCTCAAGCATGCTGGTGTTCTGGTGAGGCAGGCTGGAGATGCCGGAAGTTACTAACAGATGAGAGGAGACAGATACCTTAGGTTCCCCTCCCTGCTCTCAAGGACAGTGCTGAAGTTTGCTTTCTGCTGTCTCTGAGAGGTCCAAAGCAGGACTCAGCCAAGTTAACCTCACTGCTCGTGAATATACTTACATTGGCTTTCCCCCCTTCTCTGTTTACTTCTTTACTCCCCTGCTGGTGTTTCTAGAATCTCTCCCCAAATAAACTGCTACAATGAACTCTTGTCACTGGGTCTGCTTCCTGGAGAAACACAACCTAGGACAGTCTTTATCACTGTATTTCGGCATCTAAAACCCTACATAATACAACATTTATGGTTAATGCTCAATAAACCATGACGAATTAATCAATAGAAGGTGGTGGTAACAGACATTGTCAAGTGCTGTGGAAAGAAGTCCAGTAGAAGAGAACTTTAAAAAAAAATGTCAATTTGGTGTTGTGAGATCAGTAGCCACTGCCGGAGGAGCTTATTAGAATGGTAGGGGGGCAAGTCTGATTTTGGTGGGAAAGATGAGCTGTTCTGAAAGCTAGGAGCAATGGACAGAAAAGCATTAACTTTAGATGACCACAGGGTGGAAGGAAGCTAGTTCTTTAATTTTTCTGAATGAGAATAATTTGACCATATTTGAGGCTGATTCAATGGAAAAAAGAGAATGATAATACAAGTGAGAAGGGAGATAGCTGAAGGTCAGGATTTTAGATAATAGGTTAGAGGCTGGGTTAGTGAGTACTGGTGGAGGAGTTAGCATGCAGAAATAGAGGCCTCTGGTCTTCCAAAAGAGGCAGGAGGTAAGAACTGGTAAATAGCAATAGGAACAAACATACAAATATACAGTAATACTCTCCTTTTTTCTGATTTCAAAAGTGACAGGTGTTCATTGCAGAACCTTTGGAACTATAACTAAATTTATTAAGTACTTACAATATTTCGGGCTCTGGTCTATGTGCTTTACATGTATTAACTCATTTATTCCTCAATATATCATATGAAGTTGGTACTATTTCTATCTCTTTGTTATAGAGGAGAGAGATTGAGTCACTTGCCCAAGGTCACAGGACTGGTCACAATGGCAGACCGGAATATGAACCTACCTTGTCGGGTTCCATAGTTATTTTGTATGAACTGCAAAAAGCCCAAAAGGAAAACTTTTCCATCAGAGAAAATAAATAAACACATATGAAATACTTGGACAGATACAGAAACCACCAAGAGTTTGCTGTCACTGCTTCTCTTTTCTCAGGGAAGAGGTTGGCGACCCTGAAGCAAGGAGATGGGGGTAAGTAGAACTCATTAATAGTAATAGTTTGAAGATGTTGCTTCTGGGAAAGGAGAAAGGAACTGATGAGGCATTTTGAACAGTGCTAAAGAGTCAGCTTGAGTTTGCAAATATGAAATTGGGGGAAGATCACTCAGCATGATTTAGTGATTTTTCTCAGGGGCACTGAACAGGTGGTTAGGGTAGAATTTGCCATGGGAGGTCCCGAGAAAGTCAAGAGAAATTGTTAGTCTTAAAGAGAGTGTGATCGAAATTATTCCATCTTCATTTGGGATCCCTGAAGGCAGACTTTGGAGCAGATATTTGAGAGCAAGCAGTTTACTGGGAGACGACTGTAGGAAAAAATGCTGGTAGGGAGGGCAGGGAGTGTGACGGGAGGGAAAGATGTCAATAAAGGACGTGCACTGCAGACAACAGGAGCTTCATCGTGATGGGGAATCTATGAGCCAGTGTGGAAATACATCTCAATTATCTCCCCTGAGGGGATTCCCATTAGCGGATGGTTAGGACTCCTCCAGGGGTAATCATGCCTGAGCTGACAGCTGCTACACCTGGAGGTACAGAGAACTTGGGTGGCCAGAGAAAAGCTTCAAGCGAAGAGATGTTGGCTGGTGAGGGTCTGGTCTACTGGTGCCCGTGGGAAAATAAGGCCTAAGGGGATAAAGCCCAGGTATTGTGAGTGTCTGCTACAGACAGACCATGGATTTGTGGTGGGTCAGAGAGGTAGCAAGCCTGTAAGAAGCCTAGGAGAGCAGAGGAGCAGTGGGATGAACATTTTTTTTTGAAAGTTATTTTAAATAGGTAATATTGGCACACAGAATAAAATTCAAGTATGAAAGAATATGCAGTGAAAAGTAAATCTTTTTTCAGCCTCCATCTCTATCTTCTACTATTGCTAGTGTCCTGTATACCCATTTAGAGATAGGTACTATGTGTATGTATTATAGGTATAGATATTCTACATATTCATATTATAGGTATAGGTATTATACATACAAACTAGGTACAGTTAATATATATATAATTTATTTTTACATAAATTACCTCATATATGTGGAAGCATATAATATACTTTGCCTTTTTTACAAGTAAGTGTATCTTAGGTGAAACTTTCATATTATTGCATATAGATTTGCCTCAATTTTTTTAAATAACTGCATAGCATTCAACTTTACGGATATATCACAATTTAATGAGTCTTTTGTTGATAAGTTTTTTTTAAACTCTTTTTTTTCTGAATTATTCTTGTACATGTGTGTTACTGAGCACACTCCAATGATCTATAGGATACATTCCTAGGAATAGCATTGCTTGGCCAAAGGGCATGTGCATCTAAAACATTGATAGATAGTGCTGAATTTCCTTGAGTCAATACACACACCCATGGCATTGACCATCATAATGAGGCCAAAGAGCAGAAGCACAGTAATTGGGAGGAGAAGAGGGAGGGGCAGTTGGACAAGGAAATGTCAGATATCAAGATTCTGGTGAAGTAGTTCTTATTCCTGTCAAGGTCCAGGGTGTGGCCATTCTAGGAAGTTGTTGGCTTGGAGTGGTGTGCAGGTAAAGGTCAATGATGCAGAAGTCAATGATACAAGGTGTTAGATTAACTCGACCAGATGATGAGCCACTCTATCCTGGTGTGACACATTATATTAAGTTGTGAAATGCTGTTAGAGAAAACTTCAGCCTTATTATTTATTTATTTATTATTTAAAAAAATATTTTATTTATTTGACAGAGAGAGAGAGAGAGAGAGAAAACACAAGCAGGGAGAGTGGCAGATGGTGGAAGAGGGAGAAGTAGGCTCCCAGATGAGCAGGGATCCCGATGTGGGGCTTGATCCCAGGACCCCGGGATCATGACCTGAGCCAAAGGCAGATGCTCTACCGACTGAGCCATTATTTATTTATTTTTAGAAGATTTAGTTTTTCATTTTAGAGAGACAGAGAGATGGAGAGAGAGAAACAGAGAGAGAGAGCACATGAGCGCAGGGGAGGGGATGGTAGAGGGAGAGGGAGAGAATTTCAAGCAGACTCCCCACTGAGCATGGAGCCCCACACATGGGGCTCCGTCTCATGACACTGAGATCATGACCTGAGCTGAAGTCAAGAGTTGGAGGCTTAACTGACAGCCATCAGGTGCCCTTCAACTTCCCTTTAAAGGAAAAGATGCCAGATGCCTAGCAGTCCTTTCTACTCCAAAATACCAAAATACTCTGGGTATACCAGGGTATAATAAAATACCAGAAAACTCTTCACACTTAAGCTGAGGGAGAAGTACATCAATCAGCATGGCTGCTCCGGGAGACAGGCAATGATGTCTCTGTTTTTTTATGATGACATCTGTGGCAGTGGGACTGGCAGGGTGGTTCTCCTGAATCCGAAAGCTTCAAATGAATATCACTTAGGCCTGTAGATAACTCATTTTCCAGCATCTCCAGTCTTCCAAGCATTGCTGACTCTGTCAAACCAACCCTGGCCCGGGCACCCCTTTCTTGATAATAAAACGGAGAGCAATAATAACAACAATAGAGGGTAATGATCTAATCAGTTAGGGTTAGTGCTCAGCAGCACGTGGTTTAAATACTGGTTTAAACCAGAGATGAATTCTCTTTTCTCTCCAGTAACAGAGTCCAGAGATAAGCATTCCACAAAAGGTGTACCAGTTCCACAATGCCAGGGTGTCTCAGACTTCTTTCTGCTCCGCTTCCCCCATGCTGACTTCTACCTTGTAGTTTCTGGGTGGCTGCTGGAATGTTAGCCATTATGCCCATGTTCTATGCTAGAGGAAGGAAGAAAGGGTCAAAGGTAAAAGGGAGCATGCCAGATGAATCAGCATTTCCCCACCTCTACCTTTTAATGAACAGAAACCCCACTCAGTAATGGAACTTAAATCTCATTGCAGAGAGTAGTAAGTCACATGGCCACCCTTATCAGAATTGTGGTCATCATAATTCAGTGGCACTTACGTACATCTACAGAGTTGGGTAATGTGTAACCATCACCATCATCCATTTCCAGAATGTCATCATTTGAAATAGAAGCTCTGTACCCACTAATGACAACCCCCCTTCCCCATCTCCCCTCAGCCACTGTTAACTTCTCCTTTACTTTCTGTTTGTATGAATTTGCATATTTTAGGTATTTCATAGAAGTGATCATACAATACGTGTCCTTTTGTGGCATGCTCACTTAGCCTTATTGTAGCATGTAGCTTCTTCCATTTGTCTGTTGATGGACATTTGGGTTCTGTCTTGGTCTGTTTGGCTGCTGTAATAAAATACCAGTTCTGGGGGCTGGAAGTGCCAGCATGGTCTGGTTCTGGTAAAAACCCTCTTCTGGGCTGTAGAAGAAAACTTCTTGTTCTGACCTTATATGGTAGAAGGGATGGGGGACTTCTGTGGGGCCTCTTTTTGGAGGGACATTAATCCTACTCATGAGGGCTCTACCCTCACGACCTAATTGCCTCCCAAAAGCCTCATCTCTTCTCTTTGTGTATGTGTGTGTGTTCATGTTTTATTGTTTTAGTAATGATTCTTCTCCATCTCTTACTATCATCATCGCATTGGCCATCGGAATCTCAACATATGGTTATGGGAACACAAACATTGAGACCATGCAGGCTGCTTCCAGCATTTGGCTCTTTTAAATAATGCTGCTACGAACACTGGTGTACAGATATCTGTTTGCATTCCTGCTTTCAATTCTTCTAAGTATGTACCTAGGATTTGCTAGATCATGTGGTAATTCTATGTTTAACTTTTTAAGGAGCCAGCAAATGCACTTTACATGTTGTATTTCATTTAGTTTTTACAGACTTGCAATTGTTGATACCACACATTGAAATTCTAATAGAAAGGAGGCTCCTACTCTGGATCCAACAGATTGGTGCTGCCCACTGAGTAGTGGACTTCTGAGTAGTATAAGCTAAAGTGAGCTGGTTGGAATTATCTCCATTTTAAAAATGAGTAACAGATAAAAAAGGCTAAGGCACTCTTCTCTTGGTAATGAGACCTCCACTAACTTTCCCTAGCTCTGCCCCTAGGAAGCCTCACCAAGTTTGTGGGGAGCCTTACTGGATTTATACTAGATTCCCTTGACCAGTGTGGCTTGTGAATACCACACCACGAGGTTCCAGGCAGCAGCTGTTTCCACCCCTACGCTCGAACTCAAGCCAACCTGTCACAAATTTATCAAGGAGACGGAACATGAACCTAGTTATTCCGAGATCCAGTAATAGCTCTAAGTATGCACTAGTATAGTGGGTAACAATATGGCCTTGAAATTAGATGACCCCAGCTCTATAATACAATTTGTTGTGTGACCTTCATGGAAATTTTCTAACTTCTCTGTGCCTTAGCTTCCTCATCTGTAAATTGAGGAGTAATTATAGTGCTTTGCTTTTCATATAATTGTGGTGAGGGTCACCTGATTTAACACAGTTAAGAAGTATTTTAGAAAGATACCTGAACTCTGAAAAGGTTCTGTAAGTGGGGGTAGTGTTAGCAATATTTACATTATGATTATACCCAGGAAGTATAAATTCTGTGAACCATAATAGCTAACTGCAAACTATGGATCAGCATTTATAGCACTGTAATTAGAAACAAAAACGAAAAAAACAACAAAATTAGGAGGACACACATGAACAAAGCATGGAGAGACACACTCAGATGGGTTGAAAAATTCATTTTTTTTGTTTCATTGTCTTTGGCCTGATGTTACCAGCCTGGAAAATGCTAACCATTTGGCCTTTTAAATTTTAAAAAATTAAATAATTTATTTGAGGGGGGAGGTCGGAGGCACAGAGGGAGAAAGAGAGAGAGAATCTCAAGCATCCTCCCTGCTGAGCACAGAGCCTGACATAGGCTCCATCTCACAATCCTGAGATCATGACCTGAGCAGAAATCAAGAATCAGACACTCAACTAATTGAGCCATCCAGGCATCCTTGGCCTCTTAAATTTGTTTCTCACCTCCAAATTGCAGAAAGCCACTATTTTCATTGAATCATTGCTAGGATTTACTGAGGCAAAGATAGGGCTTCATAAATTATTATCAGTAAACAAATATAAACACTTAAATTAACAACACGAAGTTGCCCTTCAGCTACAACTGTTATTGTCCAAATGGATTTGGTGTTTGTGACCAGGCTTGGCATAATAATACCAAGCAGGTTGTGGAAAACATGGAAGAGGTTCAGAGACCAAGGACAGACATGAGGAAGAGCTGGAGATGCTACCGAGTGCACTGGACCAGATTAGAATCTGCCCACTGAGGATGTGGGTAGGAAGAACTGCACCAGAGTCTGAGGAATTTGGGCTAATTTTTATACAGCATTGAAATTAAAATACCAGACAGAGTTCTTGAAAAAAAAAAATGGAGAAATCTGAATCTTGAAAAAAAATGGAGAAATCTGAATCTTTCTCCATGATTATCCAGTGTGATAGAGAAAGAAGCCACACAACCAGCTCGTGGTTGAAGCACACATGGGGGATGGGCTGGAGGCTGTCCAGCCTGGAGGCAGCCTGGTTTCCAGATCAGACCAATTCAGTGAGGTCATCTGGAACTAGGTATTTATTGAGCAGTCAACTTGCGCCATCTATGGGTTAGTGTGTTTCCTTGCAATTTGAGGACCTTAAGCGGTTGTGACACCTGCAGAGACAATGTGATTGATTGATAAAAAAAGAAAGAAAAGAAAGAAAGAAAGAAGAAAGAAAGAAAGAAAGAAAGAAAGAAAGAAAGAAAGAAAGAAAGAAAGAAAGAAACTAAAGATTTTATTTAGTTATTTGAGAGAGAGCATGAGTGGGCTGAGGGGCAGAGGGAGAAGCAGACTCCCCGCTGAGCAGGGAGTGGTGGCGGGGCTCAACCCCAGGACCCTGGGATCATGACCCAGCCAAAGGCAGCCACTTAACCAACTGAGCCACCCAGTGCTCCTGGTTGATTTCATTTTTGTGAAAGCCTTATTTAATTTTTTGGTTTGCTTGTTTTTGTTTTGGACATATTCGATAGTTTTTTGTGACAGTCAAGAATCTTTTTGTAACATGGGAGAAGTTTTGCCTTGAGATGCAGACAGACATGCGTGAAGAGAGGATGCCTAGACATTTGGTGATGTGTTTCTAGTAGCCAGGGAATCCTTTCCCCTACATTAAGTGACAAAGATGACATTTTAAAAAATTCTGTGAGGCTAGGATTTTCCTACAGTTCACTGGAAAAGGGGATGGGCCAAGAGTCGGAGCCATTTTTGCTTCTCTTGTCCCATGTTTTCTTCTTAGTACCAACTGGTGTAGGGGAAAGGCTGCTGATTGGGATAAGGGACCCTCACGTGCTGTGAAGGGTCATTAGGGAGGATTGTCTGGAGGGGATGAGGTGGGTTCTGGATTTTAGAGGAAACCAGAGTCACAGGAAAGAAGGCTACCTGTCCTATGTGTCTGCAGTCCAAGACAGCATCACATAGGAAGAGAAATTGGTTTCTCATGAGATTGTCTCATATGAAGCTTTTACTTTCAGTCTCCATGTCCATGGCACCTCTTTGTTTCTGTGCTAAGCTCCCTCGCCCTCTCCCTGGTCCGACCATGCTGGTGGTCTCTTTTAGTTTCTGGAAAGCACCAAGTTCTCCATCACTAGGGGCCTTTGCAGCTGCTGCCCCCTCTGCTTGAAATGCTCCTTATCCTGATAAGTCTTCTTCATCCTGTTGTTTTCAGCTTAATGGTCACTTCCTGAAGGAGGCCTTGCCTGGTCTGCTTGCATGTGCTGCACGCTGCATTCTTACCCCTCCTTTGGAAATAACATCACCCTTGTGTCTTTGTCTTCTGTGTTTCAAGTAGGACACCCTGTCTGTATCCCAATTCTCCAATAAGAAGCACCTGGTGGGGGGACCAGGAGGGAAAAAATAAGCCAAATTGTACACATTCCATTATTAAGTTTTCTTTGGAGGTTTATTTTAGGAACCAAGCTAAAGATAACCCAATGTGCCCAATCATTATCTCACAGAAGGGGTGGTGGGGAGAGACTGTTATGGGACATATTTTAAGCACAACAATGGGGCAGGCTCCTGTTTTCTGATCCTGTGGAGAGGAGGGAAATATTGTGGGGTGGAAGTTGTTTTTTCTTCTGCCCCAGAGGATAGAGTAGGATAGTGATCATGCAGAGAGGCCTCTAAATGGAACATGACAAGACCACCAGACTCAGGAGAAGAGAACGTCTGTCAATGAATTGAGAAAAGTCATTTCCCAGAGTGCAGAGAAGAATTGGAAAAATTATGCCCATAGAGCAATCCTTTAACACATGTACTAATAATATGTGGTAAACTATAAATAAACTACAAAGAAGACTGTGCTGAGGCTTGAGTGTGTTGAGCCCAACTCTGGAGTTGTGCATTTTGGACTGGGGAGGGGATAAGATCCAGTTCTATGCCTCTGTTTTATTTTATTATGAACACAATACAATCTTGGGGTTATATTCAAAATAATAATATATAATTTTGAAGGTGGGAAAGAGAAGCAGTATCCTGTGAAGTGATTTTGGCTGTGGTATTTACTGTGAATTGGAGGTCAGTCCAGGAAAGGAGGTGAGTGTTAGGACTGGAGCCAAATCAACGAGGCAGGGGCTGGAGGAGGACCTGGGGCTGAGAGTCTGTAGCATGCTCAGGGTCTCCAGTGGGGTTGCTCAGCTGTCAGGAGGCACCTGCTTCAACAGTTAGTGTCAAGATGGTCCTAGAAAACTGTTCCCAGAGTTTTGTAGGCAACCATTGCCTCATCTGTCTCAGGACCATGTGAGGGTCTTATCAGCATTATTTGAGAATTATATGAGAGACTCACTTTGAGTTGCCAGTGGGAAACACTTGGTTTTGCAAAGGTGGGACAAAAATAGAAGTTGGGGTTTGCACTTGACTCCTGGTTGGCTGAAGAGACTTGAGAATACTTCGGGGAGAGTGGGACACCAGGTCTTGATGGCTGTACCTTGGCAGTAGTGTGTTTCCTGGGTAATGAGGTCAAGGCATAAGGGGTGTCACTGACACTCCTTTAAGTTTTAGAAAACCCACATAGGCTCGGAGGGAGTGGCTTATGCTATACCCACAGAGTGACTAAATCTTTGAATCCAGTTTGGCTAACATCATGATCCGTTTTTGACAGGGAAAAAAACCTCACTGTTAGATTTAGGAATATGTATTGAGTTTCTAATGGCCATACAATGTTTCATGGTTCCTTTCATTGTTCTAAAGCCCTCCTTTGCTAATAAATCAAGATCTGGCCCTTCAAAGTTTCTTCTGAAGAATCCATCCTTTAGTGGCTATAGGAGGCAGTGAAAAAGAGCATTGACCTGGCAGGAGAGTCTGGGTTCCACTCCCAGCTTCACTGTGCATAATCTCCACAAGTAAGTCACTTCACCCATCTGGAACCCAATCTCCTCATTGGAAGATGAAAGAGCTAATATTCCTTCCATGTCTAACATTCTATAATTCTATGATCCAGTAACTGGATGTAGTGATGTAGCTTGGTTCCAGAAAACAAATAAAGGCATCCCTCCTGTGATGCACTGAGTATGTCCCCCCAAGCCTCAAGGTGACTGTATTTGGAGATAGGGCCTTTAGGGAGTTAATTAGGTTAAGTGAGGTCAATAGTGTTGGGTCCTAATCCAATAGGACTGCTGTCCTTATAAGAAGAGAAAGATACCAGATCTCTCTCTCTCTCTCTCTCTCTTTCTACTTGTGCACAGAGGAAACACCATGTAAGGACATGGCAAGAAGGTGGCTGTCCGCAACCCAAGAAGAGAGCTCTTCTCAGTGGATACCAACCCTGCCAGCCCCCTTGATCTTCCAGTCCCCAAGACTGTGAGAAAATTGTTTTTTGTTGTTTAAGCCACCCAGCCTATGGCATTTTGTTGTGGCAGCCCAAGCAGACTAATCATTTCCTCACCTCTCAAGAGCTAGACTCTGATTTATAGGTCCTTGGCTTCTGGGTGAGTTTGCGTTTAACTTTTTCCTTTGAAAAAGAAACAGCAAAATAAACCAGAACCTGGAAGAGAAGACATTCCTCTGCTGGGGCATTTTTAGGCCATGTCTATTAAGGCCTTGGTGACAAAGTCTTTCTCAGAGTGGAGTCCTGGATATCTCTGGGGTATTTTCTCTGACACCAACCAATTCTCTGACACCAGTTGGCTGTCCAGCAATGCAACTCAATTCTGACATTAACTACCTGGAGTTAGCATCAGATCCAGTAAGTTAAAGGACTGCCCTTACATCAGACAATGGTTGCAACTGCCAGGCCACCTGTACTTCTGATCAACTAGCTGTAAATTGGGGGTTCTCATGACCCCTTCCTGAGGTTTGGCAGATTGCAGGAATGGCTCACAGACCTCAGGAAAACTTTACTTACGTTTACTGGTTTATTATAAAGGAGAAAACCAAGAAACAGCAAAATGGAAGAGATACACAGGACAAGTTATGAGCGGGTGTGGCACAGATTCCATGTCCTCTTTGGGCACTCAATTTTCCCAGCAGTTCAATGTATTTACAAACCCAGAAACTCTTCCAATTTAATTGCTCAAAAGATTTTATAACCTGGGGTGCCTGGGTGGTACAATTGGTTAAGTGTCTGACTCTTGGTTTTGGCTCAGGTGGTAATTGCAGGATCTTGAGATGGACCCCCAAGTTGGGCTCAGTGCAGAGTTTGCTTAAGACTCTTCCTCTCCCTCTGCTCCTCCCCCCAATCAATCAATCAATCAATCAATCAATCTATCTTTATTTTTAAACATTTTTTAAAAGATTTTATTTATTCATGACAGAGAGAGAGAGAGAGAGAGAGAGAGAGAGGCAGAGACATAGGCAGAGGGAGAAGCAGGCTCCATGCAGGAAGCCCAACGTGGGACTCAATCCCAGGTTTTCAGGATCACACCCCAACCCGAAGGTGGCACTAAACCACTGAGCCACCAGGGCTGCCCTCAATAAATCTTTTAAAAAAAGAGTTTTTATAACCCAATGTCCAGTCCTTCTCTCCTTTCCCCCAAGGTCAGTGGATGGGGCTGAATATTTCAGCCCACTGATCATCTCCACTTTTTGGTGATGAGCTCCTCCTGAGACTAGCTAAGGGTCTCACCTTAAGTCACTTTATTAGCATGAAGTCAGGTGTGATTGCAAGGGGTTCATTATGAATGACAAAAGACACTTCTATCACTCAGGAAATTCCAAAGGTTTTCGAAGCTCTGTGTCAGGAACCAGGGATAAAGACTAGATATATTACTTACTATACTGTAGTGTTCAATATAAATAATGCTCAGTTTCGGGTGGTCCCCTTGTAGTTGAGCCTGTAGGGCTACTTTCTGAGCAAAAATTGAGCATGGAAATCTGGAAAAGATGTTATTGAGTCAAGAAGTTTTCTGCAGCTTTTGCCAAAACATCTTGATTGTGGGGCATTGAATACAGTGGACAGCTGTGGGGCAAGTGGACTGTAGGATTTCCAGAAGGAAAGGTCTACACTATGACCCCAAAGACCTAGATGACAGGACAAAGAACAGGGAGGTGTGGAGAGTTGGGCTTGTAGGTCTTCTCTTCTTTGGGTGTTCCCTACTTGGGGGTTGGCAGCAGGTAGACAGTGAGTTGTCTAGCAGGACCCACCTGTTCCATGGACCCACAGAGGAGAAACAGGAGCAGGCAAATAGAAAAAGAGCAGGACGCCAAATATGGGGGGAGGGTGTCCCTGTGGGGAGTCTGAGGGATCTGAAGACCCAGGGTAACAGCAATGAGAATGTCTATGGACTTATTTAGACTCTGAGCCTTCTGTGGGGCAGCGGCATATCTCATCCAGGCTTTCTTGGTGTCACAGGATGTTGATGTTACTCAGTGGGGTGAAGAATGCAGGGCCAAGGGACAGCTGTAGGCTTCTGTGACCACACTGTGCCTGGTTCTGCTGTGAGCATCATGCACATGTGCTTGGACAGCCCCAGACCCACCCAGCCATACCCAGGGCCTGTGGTGAAATCTTATTTATTCTCATTCCTGTTATTGGAAGTATGTTTAATTTGGCAAAAGACCACATTGAAATCTGACTTCACATGATACTCTCAAAGCTCTGTGTGAAGCAAAATTATTTCCTTCTATTTTATCAGGCACTGACATATCTACATCAGAGTTCATAATGCCGTTCCAAAGCATTTGCTGAGAATTGTGGAGGTGAAGAATTTTTCTGAATCCTCATAGAAATAAATATTTTAAAGAGTAGGTACATCTTATAGTTTTCTGTTCTTGAAAGTTTGCAATCTATGGGCCAGATGGAGATTTTTCTATATCCAGAATATTTGATTTTCCAGAATGTGTGAGATTTGATTGTATAAGTGTATACAAGAATGCGTAAATATATCTTATCCATCTAGGAGAATAAACTCTTTTCATGCACTTTAGAAACAGTTTTTAAAAACAAGATTATTTTGCTAATGAAACTATTTATTATAGGAAGTATTAAAAGAAGGTGACACTTGTAATAATCGGAGTACTGTATGAGCATGTGACATGATATTTCTGTAAATGTAGAGATGCAGAAGCCTGTAATCTAACTTATTTCTGAATCCTTGACAAACCTCACTTGGTTTGTCTATGTGATACATCCTTGCTAAAATTTTGTTGAATTAGTCTTTATAAAAGAAAATAGTCCGAACCACTTATTTGAATACCTCTGGAGTTACCTTAACAGAATTAGGAGCCTTATTTAAAACAGACCCAAGGAGACCCAAGGGAGCACAGATTTTTAATTTGTGGTTTCAAATATTCACAGTTCATGGGTGTCTATTGCTTCCTGTCTCTTGACAGTTCCACACGCAGCACAGTACAGTTCATTGCTTTGATCTGTTTTCTTTTATGCTGCACTGAACATGCAGCCATGTGGGCTAAGATATGGAAAAGCCCCCCACAGGTGGCTAGCTCTCTGGTGGCAGACCTGAAGAGGAGATATCACTCCAGGCCTGAGACTCCCCAGAGGTGGGGACAGCCCTGCTCCAACTTTCTGTATCTTTAATTTCCCCTTAGGTGCTCAGTCTGTCAGAGGTTCTGTCTCAGTGATAGGCAATCTAGACTCCAGCTGATTTCACCTCATTTATTAAAATGACATAGGGTGGCTGGTAGGGTTCCTGGCAGAGCTGGAGAGCTAGGGAGGCGTGGAGCTGCAGCAGCAAAGTGTGGTACCTGCCATCACGCCACACTGTTCTCTGGGAAGGATACCACTGCCACTGCCCTGGCCAGGTGCTGAACTCTGTCGCTGGCACAGCAGCACTTCTGTTCCAGGTGTGTGCATCTGATTCACACTCTAGAGTGGGTGCTAGATCCTGTGCCTGGAACTATCTGTAAGGGGTGCCTGGAGAGGTCGTATCTGGCATTTCAGTTTTTAGAGTAGCAAGTGGTCCCAGCCTCCCATGAAAACTCGTAATAAAGGCAACTCTTCAAGTACAGGCAGGACAGTCAAATGGTAGGCAGCCAGAAGCAATGACACCTGCCCATCATATGAACTAAATTAAACTATACTACGCCCCCCAAAGGATAAAAACCTTGCTATACACAGATTTAAAAACAATACAAAACAATACCTTCCAATAGTAACCACGATAGCAAGGAGACAGTAGTTTATTCCTTACCTCTGAAAACCTTCACTACTACGAGAGTGATTTCAAAGATAATTATTTTAAGTTTACTATACTAGGAACTTTCAGCTTCATCTAAATATTTTCTTTAAGGGAGTTTGCTTTTTCATTTTTCCTTTTTAGGAAAACCTACATTATCGGTGTGCTATGGTATTGGATTGGAACGGGATACAGATCTTTTCCATTTACGGAGACCTCTAATTTGTACATAAGAGTTATATTTCTAGGAACTTCTAAATTGGAGAGCTCGGTCCTTAAAATTCCATGGGATAATCATGTTTTCCTTAACTCAATTAGGCAACATCTCCTTGGATTTTATAAGAAATCAGAAATAGAGCCAAATGGGCCATTTTTACTTAGGAAAAAAAAGGTGTCATATCTCACTTGATTTGTACTGTGTCACTTTGGCGCTGAAGATTTGCAGTTTGTTTCAGATCGCTCTTACACATAGGTGCAATCTCAGAGTGCAGGGCATGTGGCATAATGGTGAGAAAAGGGGAGAGTGATGCGGTGGGAAGAGCGAGAAGCCAGGAAAAGGAGTTTCCCGAACCATGTTAGACAAGCCAGTTTACTCCCCAGAGAGCATCCTCCCCACCTAGACACTTCAAAATTGACCATTGGTGCAACAAATGAATTGGAAATTGTTCTGATTTCCACCTTCCCACTGACAATAGCGAGTCTTGATCAGAGGACAATAGAGTAGGTCAATGAGGTAGAAGACAATTACTCCTCTTAGATAGTTAACTTACATCATTGTTTAATTAATTAGCCAACTAGTTAATTTACTCTGTAACCATTTACTAAGACCCTATCCCATACTAAGTGCTATGTTTATTACCTCATTTAATAATCTGTTTCTAACAATCCTACTTTATGAAGTAGATCTAATTCCTTCCCCTACTTGAGAGATAAGAAAACTGAGGGGCAGAGAGCTTAAGAGGTTTTGGTTTTGGTCAGAATTTTATAGAATGAAGTAGAACAGCATGTCTTCCAATCATACCTTCTTTTGAACTTTTGAACTTATTAGGTCATTATCACTGCATTCCTAGAATGTGATTTCAGTGATGAGTACATCTCTGTCTCCCATACACTGTGCAAACTGGGAGGAGAAGGGGAGTTTCCATGGACAGATTGGGAACAGTGGTTTCATTTATGTAAGGAATATGTGTCCCATGTCAGGCACAGTTTAACACTATAGGCCTGAGCACTGAACACTACAGGAGAGCATGACAACACCATGTCAATTGGAAGCAGGGGAAGACATCACTTGGAAGGGCCCATTTGTGGTGGAAGTATTAGTGGTGGGGAAGGGGTTGTACAAGATAAAGCACCTGCTTCCACTCCTGCTTCCCTCAGTGCTGTCAGACATGTACAGGTTAGAGCCTGTGCATGGGCCTGCATATGTGGCTCAAACCCTAGGGTCAGTTGGTGGTGGTCTGTATTCTTTTTCTATTGCTGCCATAATAAATTAGCGCATGTTTAGCAACTTAACACTTCTCTATTGTCTTATAGTCATACGTGTCAGAAATCAGGCACACGTGGCTCAGCTTGTCATGTTCCAGATTTCACAAGGCCAAAATCAAGGTGTGGGCAGGGCTGTATTCCTTTCTGGAGGCTCTGGGATTAACCTATTTATAAGCTCATTCAGATTGCTGACAGAAGTGTGTCTCATGTGACTATAGAAATGAAGTTCCATTTTCTTGCTGGCTGTTGGCCAGGTGTCATTCTGTGGCTCTAGAGGCTACCTACATTCCTTGGCTCATGGCCTTCTTTCATTTCTTTCTTTCTTTCTTTTCTTTCTTTCTTTCTTTCTTTCTTTTTTCTTTTTCTTTCTTTTTTTCTTTTTCTTTCTTTTTTTCTTTTTCTTTCTTTCTTTCTTTCTTTCTTTCTTTCTTTCTTTCTTTCTTCCTTCCTTCCTTCCTTTCTTTCTTCTTTCTTTCTTTTTTTTCTTTCTAAGACTTATTTAAGAGAGAAAGAGAGAGTTTGAGGGGGAGGGGCAGAAAGAGAGGGAGAGAGAATCTTAGGCAGTCTCCATGCTGAGTGTGGAGCCCAGCATGGGGCTCAGTCCCAAGACACTGAGATCATGACCTGAGCTGAAAACAAGAGTCAGATACTTAACCGATGGGCCACCCAGGTGCCCCTTTTCTCATCCATTTTCTAAGCCGACAGCAGCTTCTCATGCTTTGAATCTCTCTGATTTTCTCTTCTGCCTTATTTCTCTTTTGCTTTCAGATGGAGGAAGTTCTCTGCTTTTAAGGACTTATGTGATTAGCTTGGGCCCACCTAGATAATATAGGCTAATTTCCCTTGTTTCCCTTGTTTAAGGTTTGTACCTTAATTACAGGTACAAAGTCCTTGCAAAGTCCTCTCTGCCACGTAACACAACAAATTTAGAGGTTCCAGGGACCGCAGTGTGAATATCTTTGGGGCCATCATTCTATCTTACCACAAGGCTTGCTGGTGGTCCCAAAGCTCTGCACTCACCCTGTATGTGATATGAGTGTGCTTCGCTCCAAATCAGCATGTCAGCAACGTTCTGGGGGCCCAGTGTTGCATGAACCCATGAAAAAAATACTCCACCAGCCAGTAGGAATAATCCATTCAGCAGGCTATCCTCCTGGAATGAGACCTGGCCATGGGGTTCAGGGCTACCACATGGACATGTTTCCAGAGCTCTTTGTGTCAGGTGGTCTACTTCTTATGCTGGTAGGTCGGTGAACATCCCCAAAGGGAGAAACAGAAACTGGAGCCAACAAAGTTCCCTGTTTGGGCTCCTGCCTGGATGGTATAATTAATTTTCGGTGTTCCCAGGTGTTCCAGGTGGAAAGGAACTCAAGGAAGGCATTCTAAAATATAGGGGTCCCCCCAAATGGGTCAGGTTCTAAGGCCAAGGCAGTACTTCCAACAACCAAGTTGACCAGAGCTTAACTTTCTTACTCTTCAGGTAGTAGCTCTATAGACTACAGTTCAATGCCCTGTTGGGGTTTTCCCTGATCAGACAGTGGTGTGTGACAGAGAGCACAGAAGTTTTCATTTCAGCCAGCCTTGGTTCAAGTTCCAGATATACCTCATATTGGCTGGATGACCTTGGACAATCTACTTAATCACATGAGCCACAGTCTCTTCACTTGTATAGTGAAATGAAGGCAATTATAGTGAACATTGGCACTGAAAGGAATGGCAGATGTCATAGCTACTTTACACTCTCATCTGCTTATTATTTCCACCTTTAATATTGTGATGATCAAGTGAGATGGTATTTGTAAAAACACTTGGAATATAAGAAGCATTCCGTAACTTTCAACGATTAACATTAACTGAGCCCAGTGGTGGGCCGATAAATGTTTAATAACTAACTCTCTGGAGGAGGAGAGGAGGAGGGCTGGAAGCATTTGCCAATTTCCGTGGTGTGCATACTCCCACGATGGCTAATTTTGATCTACCAACATGGTGTCACTCAACAGGGAACTGTGAAGCAGTGCTAATAATCAGTCTCCGGGTAAGGTGGGAGCCAGCTCTAGCACCCACTAGTTGAGCTCTTATTATGAACCAGGCACAGTGTTCATGCTAGAGACAGTCATGGAAATGATGGCGCTCATGGTTCTCGTCTTTGCTCTCTTCCCGTTGCCCTTTCAAAAATATAGCCCTCTAAAATACTTGGAAAATAAGTTGTAGTTCTAGGTAGGGAAGCATGAACCCAGGAACCTCTCAAGGTATCTCTCAGCTCTTGCCTGAACCAGTAGAGGAAGTGTTATTTCTGGCTTCTTTGCAAGCCAGCAGTCTTGTTTCCATAGAGCTGAGTGGGGTATGATTAAGGCCAGAAATGCTGCTCCTCTCATTGGTTTGGGGTTTGGTGTTGGTGGAGACGTTTCATTTCCTGGAGGCCCACTCAGCAACACTAGGAGTGGAAGGTGCTGGCTCATCCATTCATTACTGTGGGGACCAAATGCCCCTGTGAGAACCGAAGTCATTTCTCCATTGTTTGAGGTCACGCCCCTAGCCATGTCCATGCTTCATTCTACCGGGGCACTTCAAGGATGCCAGGGATTCCATTAGGATTAGCATCTGGTATTCTTAATAGGAAAACAATTTATTCTCAAAGTGGGAAAGATATTTTCTGAAGATTGTAGAAGGAAGCAGGTTGGAAAATATCTATGTAGAGTACTTGGAAAGTATAAACTGGTAAAATGAGAGACCAAGGAGAAGTAGGTTTTCTCTACTTCACCATCTTGAGTCACTGAATTCATATACTGTAAGTTGTTTTATGTCATTTCTCAGAAGCCAATCTCTTTTCTCAGGTTAAGTTTCCATGCAAAGTGATATTTAAGAGGGAAAAAAAGCATAGTGCAAGCACTGTTGTTATTAGTGTTTTAAAAAGACTATTAATAATATTAACTTACAGGGGTGCCTGGGTGGCTCAGTCAGTTAAGCTTCTGCTTTCAGCTCAGGTCATGATCCCAGGGTCTTGGGATCCAGCCACACATCTGGCTTCCTGCTCAGCAGGGGTCTGCTTCTCCCTTGTGCTCTCTCTCTCTCAAGTAAAGATTTTTAAATAAAGTCTTTAAAAAATATTAACTTATATCTGCCCTGCTTAATACTGCAAATGATTGAAATGTAATATAAAAGCTGGGATCATGATGGCTTTTTTTGGTGTGTGTATAAACTTACAACAAAATTTACTTGGGATATTTGAGACTTTATTTATTGTTTTTAGCACACCTGGAAAATTAAATATGTATTAAATATGAGTTCAAGCTAAATACCCACATTTTGGTTATTCCAAACAAACTCTCAGAATTTCAGAATGGCTCCACAATATAAATAGAAAGAACAAATAAGACTTAAGGATGATAGAAAGTAGAAAAACAACTGAAGTTTATTTTTGGAGCAGCATGGGTATGGGTGGGGTGCTTTCATTTCACTAACATACAGGTGCCAGGTGGTTCATTTTTAAGTTTTTCCATTCTAGACAACTCTAATTGATTTCTCATGTGTCGAGGATTTAGCACCGTTAGTTTCCATAATAAATTTTATATTTGTTATAGAATAATATATCTTTCTCCAGGTTGGAGCTTTTGGATTCAATATAGCAAATGTGCAATAAGAATTGAATCAATATTTTGCTCTATTTAAAAAAATCTCATCCACTTTCTTTTTTTGCTTGAAGTATATGATTACAATATAAAAACAAACATTTATTGAGTAGTTTCTGTATAGGTATTATTACTCTGTTTCTGATATAAAACTTAAAGGATAAAAAGGAATTCTAGAAGTCGGACTATACTGACAAGATACAGGAATGGGAAAACATGAAGTTATAGGGTCAATGAATAGTGCAAATTCAACTGATAAAAAGTAAGTTAAAATGCCAAAATGTAATCTTAAAAGGATATTGTTATAGCCTTGAATGCTGGGGCAGGGTACTTGTATTTTAAAATCATCAATGAATTCATTTTTGCCTGAAAAATGAAAGGTTACAATGGTATGATATGGTCAGAAGTATATTTTTTAGATATATGTAAAAATATATAGAGGAGGGAATTGGGACAAGGAGAGGAAAAAAACATGAGTTAGGAGTAGGATTGCCAGAAAAAATACAGGATGCCTAGTGAAATTTAAATTTCAGATAGGCAACAAATTTTTTTAAGTATAAGTTTGTCCCATGCAATATTAGGGAAATACCAAAGAAGTATTTGTAGTTTATCTGAAATTCACCCAATAATTGGGTGTCCTCTATTTTTATTTGTTAAATCTGGCAACCCTATTTAGGAGGCTATTATAATAGTCCAAGTAAGAGGTAACAAAGGCCAACTAGGGCAGTGCAAGAGGAAACTGATAGAAGAATATGGATGTGAAAGAACTGGGAAGGAAAAATTGATAGGACTTGCAATACTATGGGAACTGGGAAGGAAAAATTGATAGGACTTGCAATACTATGGGAACTGGGAAGGAAAAATTGATAGGACTTGCAATACTATGATGTGGGAAGATGAGCCATAATCTAATAGACTGATTTTCTAATAGAAAATGCAGGCGTGCCTGGGTGGCTCAGTTGGTCAAGTCCAACTTGATCTCGGCTCAGGTCTTGATCTCAGGGTTGTGAGTTCAAGCCCCTTTTTAGCTCCACACTGGATGTGGAGCCTACTTAAAAAGTAAAAAAAAAAAAAATTAGAAATTCAGATATTTCAAGGCAAGAAAATTGGCTAACTTGACATAGAGTAGTGATTTTGTGAATTGATTGCCTTGATTAATACAGTGACACAAACATTAAAAGACATCATTGCAATTTTAAATTAAATTGAATTAAAAATTTAATAGAAGTTATAGTCTTTGAAGAATAATTAACATTTTCATAGATGTATCATATAGTTTAAATATTTTATTAATAGCATGGGGGATATGAGTCTGCTTTTTCATAACCCAGATAAATGAAAGCTCATGGATCTTATTGTCCCAAGGCACTAAAGTTGTACCCTAAATCAAACAATGGCTGTGAGTTTCATTTCTGCTGAGGAAACAGTTTTTGAAATGTATCTGTTATCAAGCTGGGAAAAATAACTCGTGTCTCACATTAACCGGTAGGATTAGCGAGTGTTTTACAAAATCCTGAATTAAAATTACTTGACAATATTCTTATGTTATTTTAGCACAACAAACTGAACCATCATATCTTTTAAGGCTTCAGTTTCTAGATATACCTATTACTGAACATATATAGGCATATATTCTATTTCAAGATGGTAGGACAAATTAGAAATTATAGAGATGTCCCTTGAGACCCTTTATACTCTTACAAAACCCACTTAAATTTGTTCAATAAATATTAGGTCCCTTTTATGAACTTAGTTTCTACCAATTACAAGGAAGACAGACCCTCTCCTCTTAAAGAATAAATCAATTATGGGGTAAACAAGTTGGAATAGAAACTTCAGAAAAAAAGCTGTAGTTATCTATTTTTCTGCTACCTCCACCCCTATCTGCTATGGTGCTGCAGTAGTCATCTGTATCTGCCAGGGTCCAGTCAGAGAATAGAAACCACACTATTTGAACAAAGAGAATTTAACCAGGCCTGGTGATGTGAACTAGGTAGTTGAGAAGCAAAAAGAGAACTCTAATGTGTCAGGGAGGTAGCAACTGCAACCACCACTCTGGGCCAGGGGGAACAAGATAAAGCGGTTAGAATTACTAAAGCCTAGCAACTCACAGAAGGACCCTCATTTGTTTGGGTCCCTGACCTCTGAGAAGAGGTCTCTAGTTGGTTAGCACTGGTGTCTCTGGGGAGTGGAGGCGGGAGTAATGAAACTGGCCCTATAGGTCTTGGAAAAAGGTTGCAAAGTGGATCCAGCTGATGCTAATGGAAGACATGGTGGCTGCAGAGTTGAAGTGAGCCTTGGGCGATGTTCACACAAGCATGGAGCAGACAAGAAAAAGCAAATCCCTTCTTCTTGCTTCAGTCCTGCAGTGTCCTTTAACATCTTCTATATAGACAGCCTAACGTGGACCTAGTTGTTGACTGTAGAAATGTCTTCAGACTCCTAGCCTCAGCATCACACTGTGTAGTACAGAAGAGTTGATTTGAGCTGAGAGACTCTAACTAAATGACTGGCACACCTCCTAAATGCTTCTCCTGAGTCACCTCTTGCCTTTTCCAATGGGAGCTCTATCTCACACCAGAGTGATCTTTCCAAAGCTCTTCAAAGCTTCTTATGATCTCAAAATAAAGGCAAAGATCCCTACTATAACCCATAAACTTTGCATGAGTTGACTCCTAGACCTCTTTGTTGCCTCGTTCACCTACCTCCTTTCCAGTCCTAAAATGTGCCATGTTCTCCCCTCCTCCTGGGCTTCTGTACATACTACTCCCTGTTCCTGGAATATTCTTCCCCTCCTCTTTGCCTAATTTAGTCCTATTCAATGTTGAGATCTCAGCTCAGGAATAATTACTTCCTTAGTAATAATACTCTTTAGTAATAATTACTCTCTTTAAGAGAGCCTCCATTTCTCCCTAGACTAGATTATACCTCTCTGATAAAAGCTTCTAGGGCTTCCTTGCTTTTTTCACGATTTGAAATTGGATGATTGTATTTGACTAATGTCTGTTTCCCTACCGTATTGTGAGCAACATAAGTTAGGGCTAATGTCTGTTTTGCTCACCACTATTTTCTCAGTACCTGTAAAGTGGCATGTAGTGGATATTTAACAAATATTTATCACATGCCCGAGTGGCTGAATCAAATTATTCTGTGAGGATGAAGGATTTATTTTCGATGCTATTGTCATAAGTACTGTCATTTTATTATAAAGAAAAACTGTTGATAAGGAGCACTCTGAAAACACTTTGGTTTTTCAGGGTCCAGTTTTAAGGCAGTAAGACCCAAACAGTATTAGGTTTTTCTTTTGCAACTCATTCCAAGATCCAGTTTCCCAGGGCTCTTTTTTATTTCCTAGATTGTCTTATTTCTAAAGGAGGTCACCCCTATTCATGGGGTTGATTTCAGACAATCACAACAGGGCATAATGGGCCAGTGTTGTTATAGAGAATGCACATCCAGAGGTATATATATGTGGATAAGGGTGTGTTTGTGAGTTCTTATGTTTTCCTTTCTGAATTCCAAAATTAAAAGGCAAGCATCTTATTTACTTGTTTACTTAATTAATTTAAACCTTTCTCAGAGTTTGGGTTGCTCAGGCTGTAGTAGCACACAAGCTGGGTTGTAATGAGAGAGTTCTGATTGCGTGCCACCAGGCCCATGCCACATACCCTTAAAATGAAATGAAATCAGGTCTACAAATTCTTCATTTTCAAGGTCCTAGGAGTAGGTTTCTGAGTGTCTCTCTTCATTCAAAACACTGCTCCATGGGAACCAGAGTGAGTATGCAGACCCAGCATCATCCAAGTTCATTCTTAGAAGAGAAACGTTTCTTCAAAGAAAACATGGTCTGCTCACCCTACAGACAACCTTTTACATTCTCAGAAGCAGTTTGCTTTCCTGGTGTGATATCATCTCAGACATGTGTATTTATGATTAGGGTCTTTGTTCTATAAATGAAAGGCTTAATTCAAATGATTTTATGGTCTATACCAAAGATTTGTTTGAGTCTCCACAAGACAGAAAAGTGCTTACGATCTTGAAATGGTAGTTCCAGTTTGTTTGCCCCTTCCCATCAATGCCTCAAAGATGTGAAGACTAAGTTACAGTCAGGGCTTAGGTTTAAAGTACCGTGAGTAACATATCCCCCCGCAGTCTCTGTAGGAAGAAAGTTTCTTATACGTATATTTATCCATTCAGTCACCCGCTCATTCAACACACATTTACTGAGTGTTCATTATGTATGAAGCATTGTTCTGGACCCTGGAACTATTGAGTTGACAAGGAAAGACAGATCATAAATAAATAAGATAATGTAAGGCAATGATAAGCATCATGATGAAAATAGAGAGTGACTTGTGGGCCTGCAATAAGACGGGTGCCATTGATATCATTGATGATATGTTATTTAAGTGGAAATCTGAGTGATAAGAAGGAACCAGCACTTCCAGCAGAGGGGAGAGAATGTGCTAAAGTTCTCATGTGGGAATGAATTTGGCTAGGCATGTCTGCAGTGTAGGGAGTGAGGGGCCTGGGAAGAAGAACCCACCCCTGAAATTATGACATAAAAGTTGACTTACCTCCTCTATATTTTGTACCCCTTTTCCCTGTGCTGGGGTTACTGCATTTTCCGTTATGTCCAGTTATGATTTCTGCTTAGGTTCAGTGGGAACATCTAGTTGCTCTAGTACTATACACCATTAGTTAAGCTTTAAATATAGTTTTAGAAAGTGATTATTCAGTTCTAAGCTCAACCTTGAAATATTTTATAAGGGAGTGCTATATTATACACTTGGGATATTGGAAAATAAGATAAATAAAAATAGCTATGAGCCCATGTATTCTGCTCAATTCCCCCCCAATTTTATTTTTATTTATTTATTTTTAAAAACTTTATTTATTTATTCATGACAGACACACAGAGAGAGAGAGAGGCAGAGGCACAGGCAGAGGGAGAAGCAGACTCTATGCAGGGAGCCCGATGTGAGACTCGATTCGGGAACTCCAGGATCACACCCTGGGCCGAAGGCAGGTGCTAAACCACTGAGCCACCCAGGGATTATGCCCCCCCCCAACTTTAATAGAACTATCCCATTTATAAATGTTATAAAAACCTAAAAACAATGAGATACAACTACTGGTCTATTAGCATGATTAAAATTTAAAAAGCTAATAATACAAAGTGGTGGTGAAGATGCAAAGTAGTCAGAACTCTCATACCTTGCTGGTGGGAAAGCCAAATGGTACAGCCAGTTTGACATTGTCTTATGAAGGTAAACATACCCTTTCCATATGACCCAGCAATCCCACTCCTGGGTATTTACCCTAGAGAAATGAAAACTTATGTTCACACAAAAACTTGTACTTAAACGTTCACAGCAGCTCTGTTCACCAAAAGTAGAAACAACCTAAATGTTCTTTAGCAGATGAATGGGGAAACTATGGTACATCCATCCAATGGAATACTACTTAGCAATAAAAAGGAACAAATATTGATATACACAACTGGATGAATCGAAAAAGTATTAAGTGAAAGAAGCCAGTCTTAAAAAGTTACATAGTGTATGATGCCATTTATTTGGCATTCTCCAAAAGACGACACTATAATGCCGGAGAAAGTGGTTGCTAGTGGTTAGGGTTGGGCAGAGGGCATGACTACAAACAGATAGTATGAGGGAGTTTTTTGGGATGAGGAAATTGTTCTCTATTTTGATGGTAGTGATGGTTATATAAATCTATCCATGTGTAAAAATTCATAGAATTGCACATGAAGTAGAAAAAGTAGATTTTGTTAAGTGTTAATTTAGAAAATAAAATAAAAACCTAAACAATCGTTAAGTACATGGGTTTGTCTGAGAAAAAAAGTGCAAATGTTTAAATTGATAGACAACAAAGAAAAATCTTAAAATCTTGATTGTAATGATTTCTGCATATAGTAAGTTGTTAGTTTTTCCAAGCTGAGAGGTCATCACCTTGATATGAATTCAGAAGGTACTATTTACGCTATAGCCAAGAAATTCTTATCTGTTAATGAAATATAATTAGATTCACATAAAAATAAAAATTATAGCCACACTTTGAGCAGTTCAATTAACTAGAACATGCTATATAGTGTTAAAGGTACTTCAGGGATTAAAAAATAAGATTTATTTTGGCTCCCAAGTAGCTCATGATCACATAGGGAGACTATGACAAGAAGACAAATAGCAATAATACAAGGCAGTTTAGGAGCTCAATTAAATAAGGATGCCAAGAGAAACACAAAGCACAAAGTATCCCTGAATGTTGAAAGGAAGCAGAGGTCATATCAGAATGGGCATCCAAAGTCAAACTGAACTCTTCATTTACTCATCTTATTTTCTGTAGTCCGTGTTTGGGAGAAAGAAGTAAATAATAAGTTCATTTCAGAGATTTTATTAAAAAATAGAAAAGAATTATTCATACATACAGTATATTCAAGTAATTATGGAGTAAGCCCTATCTCCAGGGAAGATTGTTTTTCATGGACCATGTACTGGGCCTAAAACACTCTGGGTAATGCTTTATAAGGCTCAGATAACTTTCAAAATAGCTTTCTGAACATTTGGATCCTGGTGTGTATCAGGAGATAGGGAAGAGGTTTGGGCTAATGCTGAGGACTGATCCTTGCAAGACGGAGGGAAAGGGAAAATGGATCACTGGCTCAAAGATGGGAGAGAATGGTCCTCAGGAGGAACTATGCTCTCATGCCAACTTCGGCTCCATTTTGGAACATGGGTGGCTAGTTCTCTACTAGATTTTACAGCCTATAAGAATAAATTCACATGTTTCTTAAGCCTTCAACAAAGATGTTCATTCAATGGCTTCCCAGCTCTACCCTAGAACCAAAGAACTTGGGTTGGGATGAGCCTCAGAGGTCATCTAAGAATCTACACAGACCTCCCTTTAATTCAGACATTGTTTTGTGTCCAAATGAATTATCATCCTGCCTTTGCTTGAACATACCCAGCGCCATTATCTGCTTTTTGAGGCAACATATATCACTGTTGGATAGCTCTGGTTATTAATACAAAGAACAGCTTTCTAAATTGAATTTTTCTGCTTTGTCTTTCATCTTTTGGGTCTCATCACACACTCAGGGCCATTATAGATGTCTATTCCTTCCTATAGGACAATGGAGAATTACTTCATTTTTTTTTTTTTAAACTTACTTCTATAGAACCAGGGCAGAAATATCTTTAGGTATTTTGTGATGATTAATGAAGTAATATACATCAATCATCTAGCATGGTAGCTGATACAGCAGACATTTGATACATTTTAATTTCACCTCTCTCTCTTGACATAATAGCCTTTCAAATAGTCATTATTAGGTGTCCATGTTTTCTCTCTATAAGAGAATCTTTCCTTGTTCATTCATTCATTTATCCATCCATCCATTCACCTTTTATATATATATAAAATATAATAAATAAATATAATATATATATATTAAAGAAGGGGTTGGAGTGATGTAGTATCTACTACAAATATTTGTTTAGAATCTATTTTATGAAAGCCCCTGTGCTAGGCACTGAGGGTACAGTGGGGAGAACAGAAAGTGCTCTTCCTTACACTAATCTCATGGGAGTGTAACGAAAAGCAAATAGGTGATAACAGTTGAGTGCTGTAAGTGCTATGCCATGTATGCCATGGAGAGGAAGAAAGGAGGAACTTTTTCAGGTTCAAGTGTGTTAATTTCTTGAGGCTATTTTTTACAAATTACCATAAACTTTGTAGCTTAACCTAACATAAGTGGATTTTCTCATAGTTCTGGAGGCTGGAAATCTAGTTCAGCTGCTCTCCTTCTAGGGGTCATAAGGGAGAATCAGTTCCTCATCTCTTCCAGCTTCTGGCAGCTGCCTTGGCATTTCTGGGTTTGTGGCTACATCACTCCAACCCCTTCCTTCATCTCTCTCTCTCTCTCTCTCTCTCTTTCCTGCTCTCATCTCCTTTCACACTGATTTTTTTTTTATCATGTCTACTCTTTCTTTTCTATATCCAAGTCATCAGCCATATTCCACCAACTTTGTGTGAAGAAAAATCAAATTAATTTCATTTATTACCCATATACTATGTATATGTGCATATAAATATCTGGTTGCATAAATATTTTCATGAAACTTTTCCTATAGTCTCTTCTTCCCCTAGCTTAGACTACCTGATACACAAATGAGTACTAAATCTTGGTAAAGAAGGCAAGAGTTGGGGCAATACATCTAATTTCAGGTAGGTCTGTAGTGTATGAGTACTCCCTGTAATTTTATGTTCAATTCAGACTAATCCCTCTTTTAGGACCAAATGAGGCTGGACAGAAACTAAACATAGTCAAGTGACTCTATTTAACAGGGAAGCACCTTGGACTCAACTATACTGGCTAGGAGGGGCTGTAGAGCAAAGGGGAGAAACAGGACTCATATCAGGCAGCCTTTCCTCCTTCCCCTTCCCTCCTGACCAGACTTGGTTTAAAGACTCTCTTTTGTTTTATAGACATAGTTTCAATAACCCTGAATTTTAAAAGCTTTAGGAAGACTGAGTTAGTGCAATTTCTTTTAATTTCAACTTTATTGGAGCCTGAGACCTGAGGAAGTCTATTGGACAAGTATTCAGTTACTCCAGATGATACAAATCAAGAAATGAGAAACATATTTTCTTTCCTTTTTCCTTCTTTCTGAAGGAAAAAAAAAACAACACTGAAATTCTAGGATACCGCATTTTAATATGTTTTCAACGTATTTTCGGCTCACAAATAAATGCCTGTACTTGCTTTCCTTCCAGCAGACCCAGTTTAGTTCCTCATGCATTTCTAATGTTAAGTAGCAGCCCACAGTCAAGGATAGAATAAGTCTTATGTTTCTTCTGAACCCATTTAAGGACTTAGAACTGGGGGGTGAATGTAGGTGGAAAGGTGAATGTAGGTGGAATGTAGGTGGAAAGGTGGAAAGGTAGAGGGTGTTTCTTCTTGGAGCCTCCCTCCTGCACTCCATGCTCACTATTCTGGGAATGAGAGAACATTTCTGAGGTGTTTTGTGTGTGTGACCAGGTGTGTGTGTGTGTGTGTGTGTGTGTGTGTGTGAGTTCATGGGAGTTATGACTTCATTTCAGAGTTGCTTTCACCTGTGAAGAGGTTGTGATGCAGGGGGTCTTAAGAGTAGTATTCTATTATTATTTAATTCACTTTTCAGCCCAAAGACATTGAAAGTTTCTTTCCATGGACATCTGGAACCCATTAAGGACCTTTTCCATATGTATATTGGAGGCTCAACAAGTGCTGTCAACTCTAATGCACTTTGGAGGCTGCAAATTCATAAGAGCAGCTGTGATCCTTAACAACATTCCTCCCAGCTTCCTAGTAAAAGTAGGGCTGTGTCCAGATCAAAATGGAAAGTTCTGATTTGGCATCCATATGTCTTTGCAATTTGATATTTCATATCTAGATTTTTAAGAAATCTAGGTGCATGACTGTTGGAATACTTGTTTGATTTTTGATAACTGCCCAGAACCCCCAAAATATGTGAACTCAGACTGTTTACACTCTTAGAAAGGGTTTATTGCTGCCCTTGAAAAGCCACCATAATGGACGGCAGTTATAGGGTGGATGGATACCTGTGTGTGCTGACCAAAGGAAAGAAATGAAAAGAGGGCAGAAAAGGAAGGAGGGGAGAATATAAATATAAAGGCTGTGCTCTCAGAGATATAAGGCTGTGCTACCCCCTGTCCTCTCAGAGATAATCGAAGTATTTCATTTATTTCTTACATGTGTATTCACTATTCAAAATGCTGATGACATTAAGACAAAAGTGACATGGCCCCTGCCTTTAAGGAATGGAATATGGGGGAGAAAACCTGAAAATTAACAAAGCCAATGGAGCATTGTGGATACTGATAGAAGTATCTATAGGTTACAGCAGTGGCAGAAGGAGTAATAAATCTATTGGGGGTGGAGATGAGGGAGGAGGGAAAAGTACTCATGGGGAAAGTAGGCACTTGTCCTTCAGGAAAATACTGGCAGACTGAGGACTGTTAGGAAGCAGCATTACCATGTATGAGAATCAGAGAACTTCCGTGGTAGTTTTCAAAGAAGACTATGTCTCCTGCAGTAGAAGGAAAGATATAGCTGAGAGGTAGACTAGATGTAGCTGAGAGGTAGATTGATGACCTACTCATTAGAGTCAAAGAGCTCTGGAGACATGTGAATGTTTAGCCAAGGAAGGTCTGTTATACAAAGGTTAGGGATCTGGTGGAAAAATGTGTAATACTGAAATACGGAATAAAGACATCTGGATGGTGTCCTGAGGGTGTTGACTCTGAAGCCTTCCCAAATCCTCTGGGCTTGCAGAGGTGTCCCACCTTCAATAGTAAGGCTAGTGGTTCTATGGTGCTGGAATATGCTGTAGAAATCTCACCTCCAAAACAGGGGCCACCTTCAGACTGTTCCCTTTCCCCTTGCTGGTCAAGCCGTTAACTAGGGTTAAGATAGTGTACTATGGTTGAGGTTATGCTGGGCCTGGTAAGTAAAGAAACTCTATATCCAAAGAATTGCAACAATTAGTCATCATGTATTTCTAGGAGCTAAGGGAATACTGTCATTAGATTTTGAAGGTGCTTGATAAAGGGGTCTGGAATATAAGATGGGGTAAGAAAGAATCAATTGACTCAAGAGATCTTTCTTGAGGGATGGAATTTAATACCCTAGTGAAGTTATTAGGGGATGGGACAAACTCACTGTTGGGGTGGCTCTTAGAAGGCTGGATAATGCAATTGCCAACACTCATGAAGTTGCCCTGGCATATGGAAAGGAAGGAATAAAGAAACTGAAGAGGTGGGCATGATGGAATGGATATATTCTATGAGACCAGAAGATCCATCAGAGGATGATGTTCCATTAGAGAGACCAGAGGCCAAATTATTTGTCAATGCCATAAGAAATATGCTGGGAGAGGGGCACCAACATCACTGGTTGCTTCCTCTGTATACTAGAGATAATGGTAAGAGAGGTAGTCACAGTGCTGGGCTTGTTAACATTCTTAGGGATGATAGAACTCTGGAAAGCCATGCAAGTACAAGAAAAAACAAAGACAAGAGTGGAGGATCAGGAGGCTGAAGAAAATTACTCCCATAAAAAGTTGCAATCCTTCACTTGATTCCTCAACTTGATCCAATTTTCAGATCTGGAACTCCCTGACAAAAGAGATGGCCAGGTGATTAGGAAGATGGACTTTTTAGCCCCATGCTATGAATATTGTGACAATTCCATCGGTTCTTTTCCCAAGAGACTATGACCACTTACTCCAATGATGAAAGGGTGATAACCAGACATACTGAGGATTAATGGACACAAAGTCTGAGATGACCAATACTTGGAGTTCCAAAATATCATCATGGCACCCTTTGTTAGAGTGAGGGCCTATGGGGGCCAAGGGATAAATAGAATCCTGGAGGATTACAAAATTGGCATTGATATGTTTGGAAATTGGTCCATGGAATAAGAGTTACCATTGGAAGACCAAGTAGAAACTTTTGAAATTTACCACCCCTCTTCCCCATCCAAGATAATAGATTCCCAAAATATCATATATTGGGGTGAAAGGATGGTAGGGATTAGTGCCATCATTAAAGATCTAAAGAATGCAGAGGTGGTGATTCCTACCACGCCTCCATTTAATTCACCTGTCTAGTCCCTTCAGAAACTGGATAGATTCCAAAAGTTCTATAGACTACCATAGCAATAGCAGTCTCAAGTACAGCTTCTGTGCCAGAATGGGGGTCATTCCTGGAGTAGACTGTAAGGTCTGAGGCTCATGGTATATAGCTATTGTCTTGATGAATACATTCTTTTTCATTCCAGTTAGAAAAGAGGATCAGAAATAGTTTGCATTCTCATGGGATGGAAAATAATACTCTTTTACAGTTTTGCCTCAGTTCTGTTTTTCCCCTATGTTTTTCTTGTCCTCTGGTATGGTATAGTCTGCAAAGGCCTTGACCACCTGGACATTCCATAGAACATCACACTGATCTATTTCATAGATGACATCATGATGACATCATGGCAATTGAACAAGAGGTGGCTATTATGAGGGCTTTGATAAACTATGTATGTCCTAATAGGGGTGAAGATTCAGGGTCAGACACCTAAATGAAGATTTTAGGGGTCCTATGCTCAGGGAAATGCTGGAATAGCCCTTTCAAAGTGAAAGACAAATTATTGTATCTTGCATTTTCTATCACAACCACACACAAAAGAAAATGAAAAAAAAAAAAAAGAAACAGTATTTGGTAGGCTTCTTTGAGTTCTAGAGGCAACACACCCCACATCAAAGATATTGCTCTCACCTCTGTCTCAGGTTACATGGAAGGCTGATAGCTTTGAGCACAGTTCAGAGCAGAAAAGCATATTGTGGCATGTCCAGAATGTGGTACAATCAGCCTTGTCACTTGGGTCATATGGCTCAGGAGGTCCTATGGTGTAGAAGGTATCAGTGGTGGCAAAAGATGCAGTATGGAGTTTATTACAAGCTCTAGCACAAGAATCATAATTCAGACTGCTAGGATTCTGGAGTAATTCATGGCATTTGCAGCATTACTCTTTGAGAAATAGCTTTTGGTTTGTTACTGGACCCCAAAAGATGTAGTGACTGTGCAGCTGAAACTGCCCATAATGAGCCTAGAGCCACCAGATTATAAAGTCACATGGTCCCAAATCAGTCTATCATAAAACGGAAATGGTATATCTGGGATGGAGCCTAAGAATAGCTAGCAGACATGAGTGAGCTGCTTGAGCAGATGGCCCAGATTCCATGTCATCCACCACAGTTGTACCCTTGCCACTTTCCCAGCTTGTACCTACTGTCAAATGGGTGTTCCAATATGACCAGCTGAAAGGGGAAGAAAAAGCCAAAGTTTTGTTTATGGGTGGCTCTGCCTGGGACTTGGGTAAAGGCTGGATGTTGGCGGTGGCTACATTAGGGCTTCATTCAGGTATGGCCTTGAAAGATAGGGAGGAGGAAGAATTTTCCCAGTGCGCTGATCTGTGAGCCAGGCTCCCAGTCATTATTCTATGTGGAAGGTGAAATGGCCTAAAATGAAACTACAGATCCTGGGAAGTGGCCAATGTCCTGGGTATCTGATAAAGGACTTGGAAGGAAAGGATTGGAAGATTGGAAATAAGGAAGCCTGGGGTAGAATCTTGAAACTAAACATTTGGACGTGGGCACAAAGCATAAATATTTTGTTTCACACATTAATGTCCATAAGAAAGCATTCACCATGAAAGGAGCACTGAACAACAAAGTGGATACAATTATTTGGCCAGTTGATGTTAACCAGACTTCATCATTGGTTACCCCAGCCCTGGTACAATGGACACATGAATAGAAGTAGATGGAGTGACATGTTGGTCCAGTAGTTTGGACTTCTTACCAGGGCAGATCTAGCTAATTCTATCTATGAATGTCCAAATTTTTAGCAACATTGAGCCTTCCATATGGCACTATTCCTTTAAGAGACCAACAGGCTACCTGGGGACAAGGTGACTACACTGAGACCTTTCCATACTGGAAGGGCTAGTGGTTCTCTCTCACAGAGACAGATACCTACTCTTAGGATAGACTTGCTGTATCTGCCTGTAGAGCCCTATAACAGCACTACTATTCAGGGACTTCTAGAATGCCTGATCCACATGCAAATAATTCATTCTTAATATCATTTGACCAGAGGAACCACTTCACATCGAAGGTGGTGCTGGAATGGGCTCGTGTCCATTGCTTGTATCACATACTGTACCCATAGGCAGTCAGCCTCACAGAGTGCAGCAATGTCCTTTGAAAGCAGCAGCCAAACTGTCAGCTTAAAAAAAACACCCTGAGAGGATAGAGTGTCATCCTTCAGGATGCAATATATTTATTAAATCAGAGACTCCTTTATGGTCCTGTGTACCCAGTAGAAAGGGAACATGAATCAAGGAATGAAGGGGTGGAAGAAGAATTGAGCCCATTTACCATCACTCCCATTGACCCACTGGGAGGTTTTGTGCTTTCTGTCTCTGCTAATCAAGAAGAGCACATTTTTGCTAGAAGACACAGCAAGGCTCCCAAAGAACTATAGATGATGGCTGTCATGAGGATACCTTGGAAATCCTGTGTTCCCTAACCAGCTGGGAGGAAGAAGACTCATCACTCTAGTGCGGGCAATTGACAAAGATCAGTGAGGGAGGTAGGGCTGCTTCTACACAATGGGACAGGGAGGAATAGAGGTGGAACACAGATGATCTACTTGGATGTGTCCTGGTACTCTTGACCCACTGTAACTAAGAAAAAAAATGTGTTGTCACCCAGAGCTGTGAAGGATATGATTATCAAGGGCTCAGATCATCAGGAATGGAGATTTGGGTCACATCAAGAGGTAAGCCGCCAAGATCTGCTGAGGTGATAGCTGAGGATATGGGGAAGGAATTTAGAATAGAGACTGGGGGAGGGAGAGGAGGAAGACTAGTTATGGTCTTGAGATCAACTGCAGTGGTGAGGGTTGTGGTTCATCCATTAACCTCCCTCATTTGAGTTTTTCCCTCAGGATGAAAGGCCTACAGGGAATGTGGAAGAGAAGCTGCCTGAACCTAAGTGAAGTGGGTATACATGGCACAAGGAGTAGGCTATGAGAATGAGCCTCATAACCCCCCTACCTTAAGGAGGGTAATGGACCAGGGACTCAGGCTGCTGCACTCTGACATCCATTGCCCTGTGCTGCTGAGGTCTTTCTTCCCATGACTAGCTCCTAGCCAATAACTCAGAGTGGTAGGAATTCTAAAGCAAGCTTGTTCCAGATGGTCCACCTTGGCTCAAGGACCCTTGACAGTCTTGCCAAACTTTTCTTAGACTGCATAGGGGTCTAGCATGCTTCCACCCAATCTTCCCTCCCACTCTCCTTCCCTTAGGGGTCAGATTTTCATAATGATCTGACGGTTCCTCTAGCTTTTCCTATCTCCCTTCCCATTTTCTTTCACGGATATTTCTCCTAATAAGACCCTTTCATGTTTAATCCCATTTTGGTCCAAAATGTCAATCGTCCTGAAGTTGAGAAACCCCGGCTTACAGAGATAATAACAGTGGGAGTTGAGTATCAATATTGGCCCAATTACTCTGTGATTGCCTGGAGTTAGAGCTCCTGGGGATTGGTCCAGATGGCAGATGCTACACCAAGGAAAATGATGTTTCTGAGAAGCACTTGGATGAACATTAACAGTATTCTGCTTCCAACGGGTTTGGTCAGAACTGATTTGCTCTGGGAATGCCTAGTCTTAACAACCCTTGTCTACTCTGGCTTCCTTCCTCCCATCCTACTTTCTTCTTTCATTCCTTCATCCTCCTGCCCCCTTCTCTCTTCTTCCTTCTCTTTTCTGGCCCCAGTGACTTTTAGTCTCTTGCCTCAGTATTGTATAGTTAGTAAATGGCAATGATTACTCAGTAGTTCCATCATGAAAACATAATTCTCATGCAAGCAGTCTATGAAGACTTTTAGTTTGAAATTTCTCATGGTTCAGTTTCGGATAAAAGGTAAATGTTCTTGGAAAGTTTGAACTTAATCAGAAAAGTTATTTTAGAATTATGATCTTAGAGTAATTGCTGGGCTTTTAGAACTGGAAATATTTTCTTACCAGTTATTGTCCACTCATTGCTAGGAGATTTGGGTTAATAAATTTATCACTTAATAATTTTTTCTTCCTCTTCAGTTCTTACACATTTGCACATATTTAGTTTCACTTCTACTGTTAGCACTGCACCCCAAAATTAAAGCCGATTTTAATCCAACCTAAGGTTCTAACTGGGTCAGGTTTGCTAAGAATCAAGCCCACTTTTATCAACTATTTTCATAAAATTGGTCTGGGTTTCAAGAACATAATGAAACCAGAATGTGGGGGAGTTTAGAATATAGTCTGGTCTCAATTTGTCTGCTCTTTGAAAACCACGGTCTGGTTTCAACCCAACTAAACTTGGATAGTTTAATTTAAAAAATAGTGACTAGAAAATCCCATCAATCCTTGCAATACAATAGCACCCTCCTAAGGACAATGAACCCAAAGGAAAAGCAAGTATGGCATTTTTCATGTTAGGTTTGTCAATGAAGTATAGTTATTCTAAAATAAAAGTATCAGAATTTATGAGTGCTAGCCTCTTCAGAACATGATCTTGGCATCCAATCAGCCCTATTTTTGTCTCATATCTCTATCTCGATCAGTTTTCTTCATCTGGGTTCCCAAATGTCTTGCTTCACCTGCAGGCCCTATTTTACCTCAGTCCTAACTAACGTTTTAAGGGTTTTTAAAATTTTTCAGTCCTTCACTGAATGAGCCTTAGCGTTAGTCACTATCCAAGACTTAGAACTAATGAAGCTCTGACCACTGGACTCTCACCTTGGGAAATGGCTACTGGGCTCCTGCCATACTCAGGTAAGGTTTAGCATTCTTCCAAGTCCCTTTACTGATATCTCAGAGGACTGAGTTTCTGCTTTGAGCCTGTTGAGTGTCTTGCTCTGTCTTACCTTCTCCTGAAGCCAGAAGCCCTTTCCTGACCTCCATCTTTTTATTGTGGGGCCTGAGGCTCATCAGTCTGTCGCACACCTTCTGAATAAATAAATATCAGGCTACTATCTACCTAGATTCCTACTTTTTGTACTCTACTCATTGTGTACAATCTCTTTTCTTTGACTCAGTGCTGTTACTTAAATCGTGTCTTGTGAAGGTTTGGCATAACTCACCATCTGATCCCTCAGGGGCCTGAAACTCAGCTGTAGTTCTGCCCTAGAAATGAATAATGAGAGAATCAGCCTTCTTCTCCACTTCCACTTACTTTGTGTGGCCATGGAGTAGGATCACATTGCCCACTCAAATCCAAGATGCCCATCCCTTGTTCTACTGCTGCCACCATTACTGAAAATGTTCTTGTATTCAAAGGCCTGTAGCACAATCCTTCCAACATCTTCAAAGGCAGTGCATATTTGTTGTTTGAGAATCTGATATCCCCACAACAACAATGTCCTCATTATCTGAGGAACGTTGGTCACCAAAACCAAGATATGATCATAAAGTAATAGGACACTGCATTTTTTCCCTCTTCCATAAAAATGAGAATTATTCCAAAGAGGCATCCCCAGGGATTTTCTGAATAATGTCAGTATCACTGGAAAAATACAGTCTTCCAAGATGACATATTTAAAGTGCTGCAGTTATTTGAATTTGCAGTTTTATGTATGCTCACATCCACATGAAGACAAAGCAATTGAACCTTTCACCACTGAAAGTTTTTGTTTTGTTTTGCTATTTAGCTATAATGGGCTGTGGGGAGTCAGTTAGCCTTACATTTTCTCGGGATTCTCCTTATGACACCTAGAGGCATCTTCTTTAGTGTAGAGCCTCATGTGGGAAAGTAAAGCTGAACTTCTTTCTCTTGTTTCTTTCTGCCAGGGAAGAGGCTGGGGTGGTTGGGAGCCTTCGACTGTACTCCTATAGCACAGAGAGAAAAGTACCTTGAAGTAGGAATATAATTCTGACAGAGAGGAATTGGCCAGATAATTTAAAAAATTTCTTAGAATTCATTCTTTGATTTTTCCGCCTCTGTACTCTCAAGAATGTATCTAATTTGTATTACTGAATATGGGAATTTCTAGGAATCTCTGATATCTGATTTCAACAGGGTTTCCCTGTGATGCCTGAAATCCATCTTAAACTGAGAGTGATCTGTTTGAATGATCTCCTTGGTGTGCCTTGTGTGATTTCTGTCAGTTAGAAACCAAGGACATGCATTTAGAGAATGCAAAGTCTGCAGTGGATATGAAGCCAGGCATATCTATCTGCATGTGAGGATCAGTTTCTCCTTTCTACAATGAATCAGAGGTCAAAAGATGGACCTTAAAGTCCTGATTCCCATATTCAAGATCTCAGTGAATTAGGGCCTGCATAGCTCAACAACATTAAATAAACTTATCTTCCTCTTCTAAAATTTACCCCCTAACATCTCCCTCCCATATTGATCACATAATCCATTTATTTGCATCTCCAATAACCATGCACATAATATTACTTATCTCTGGGGAAAGGAATGTTTTTCTTAATGTGTACAATATTTTTCACAGTATTCTAGGAAAATTAACAAAGAAGTGCTTCAGATTATTGTGATGCCAGTGAGGTAACAAAAGTAGAGAAGCTGATGGTACAATATGTTGCACTGGTAAAATTGCTTCTTTGGTTGATATTTCAGAAAACTAGAGTTCTTTTGTATACTCATCTTGGATTTCAAACCTCTGCTTGAGAAAGAAGAGGCTAAATTCATATCATATGGTCTTCAAACTTCCCCAAAACAGAAATGTTTAAGTTCTGATGAACTGATAGTGTTCTATAAATAAAAACACTTTAATGTTTATTGTTTGTAATATATATTTTTCTAATCACAAATCATACACATACATTTAAAAGATGGAAAGTAGAGGTAGATAAAATAAAAAAATAAAAATTCTATAATAATCATTGTTAGCATGCTACTATATTTAATTCTGCATGTATTTTCACTTTATTTTTACAAAATGAATCATATTCTAAATATAATTTTCTAACCTGCTTTTTCCATTTACATTTCACAAAGGGGAAAATATACAGATGAGAAAATTAAACTCTAGTGAGATTATATGATTATATGATGAAAGTGATTTCCATTTAGGTAGCATTAGAGCTACATCTACAATTCAAAACTCTGAAATCCCATGTAACCATTTTATGCATTTTACTCTTTATTTGCCATAACCAAATCTGAAACAATAAATCAGAATTAGAGTGTGAAGAAAATCTTATCTTCCCCTGATGTGTTTTAGCTTGGCTGAATGTTTGGTAGGAAACAAAGTAGTAAAGATCCAGAATTTACTGAAAATACCTCATAGAAAATGATTTGTAAATTTTACTGATTCGTTTTCAATCTTTAAAGCTTCAAATTGAAGTCTGCATGCAGGAAACAACCAGGTTTGAGGCATTGAATCTTGGTGACATCCCAAACTCCTATAAATCTATAAAAAAAAAATCACTGTCTAACCCAGTGTCATTGAAATATGGTTAAATCTAAGAGTTTCCTGGCTTAAGTTGGTGACTTAAAAATAAAAAACATTTATGCTGCAGTAACTTGAGTTAAAGACTTTTTAAAAAGGTTCTAGGAGTCTTATCAATCACAATCATTTTATTTGCTAAATTTAGTACTGAGTGACATTATCTGTACATTCTTTGTATAAAAACATCTAGTAGAGCATCTTTTTTGGGTTTTGTGATTTCAAGAGGTTTTTGGAATTTTATGAAAGTTCCACCCACAATCAGAACCAATGTTATCTTATGGCTGATTAATTCTGTCAGATGGGTCAGAATTGATATTTCTTTGAATATATGCAAATTATACTTCATTTAAAGTTTCTGTTTTGTCTTTCTCTCCTCTGTTTGCTTCTCATTTCCCTTCTTTCTTCTCATTTCCCTCTTTACTTCCATCCTCTTAAAATAAAAATCTTGACGATTTTCCCCCCAGTTTTTCTTTGCTATGGGAGATACTGAATTCAATGAATGTATTCGGATTTACAGAGTACATTCACTTACATAGACATTTTATGATGCTAATTAAAAGAAGGCCTGGATATCTAGAGAGAGTCAGAGAATTTGGAAGTAATTTATTTTTTCAAATAAAAACAGTGGTTACAAATGATAAGAAAAGAAATTGCATTTGCTCAACAATACTTATCACCATAAACTTACTGAATTTGTCCTGTAAATCAAAATAATAAATTCCAGTAACAAAGATTTAATTTTTTAAAAATCAACTTCCTTTAGCTTTTTTGTATCATGAATTAAAAATTTCTAACAACCTCATATGTTCTTCAGTACACATTTGTCTTTCTTATCCAAAGGGTGAAATGCAGGGCATGTAGTTAACTGATGCTTCTTGACCTGCTTATATTTTGTAAGAACAGGAAACAAATGTTTGTGGTATATTTTCCTTGTTGGTATTTTTTAACCAAATAACACAAATGGCCAGAATTAAGAAGTTTGCACGAAGGGTAGGAACCTCATATGATCTAATGAACTTAAATAATGTTGAGAAATAATCAAAATACAAGCAATGCATTTTTCAGGATTTTAAAGTCAATATCATTTCTGTAACATGATTCTCTTAGATAAGTACAGAAGCTGGGTTCTATGTATGTGCCAGACAAAAACGGAAGACCCGTTTTGTTTCAGTGCATTACTCTTACAGCCTTCAGCAGGTCCTGATGTGCTCATGTAAGTGAAATTATTTAGTTTCCTGCTCATGGTTGAGGCTCTGGGACAGAGATTTTCCTTTTAGAGCATAATCCATGATATGGGGCCTGCTAAGGAAAGCTGCTAAATGCAACCAGCTGCTCCTAAATTATATTCTCCTAAAACACACTTGAATAATACAGTTCACTGAGCCAAAATTTCCTACATGGCCTCTCTCCATCTCATTTAGTTATTCCACAACTGAGTAACCTGTTAGAAAATTGTGCCCAGGGAAAGGCAAAGCCAAATGATCCATATCTCAGATTCTGGCTGGTTATGATTCAGTGTGATGCGTGGTCAGAACTGTAGATGATGAGGAAAAACAAGAATGTTTCTCCCTTGCCTCAGCCAGTTAATGATGCATTTACCAGTTCATTCTTTTTATACTTGGAAAGAAGCCAACTTGGCTACAGACTTTGTCCAGATTACATTCAGAGAAGAGCAAAAAGCATGGCCAATACATATTGTAAGACCAACGGGATGCTTTCCAAGATTGCGAATGACAATTGAATCCATCAGTCTGACCATATTTGTGTGTGTGCATATACATATAACATAAAATTTACCATTTTAAACATTTTAAAGTATTTAATTTAGTGATATTTAGTATTCACTAAGTTGTACAACCATCATCACTACCTAATTCAAGAACATTTTTATCACCTGTACTCATCAAGTAGCCACTCACCATTCCTGCCCCTCCCCACAATACCTGGCAATCAATAGTCTGCTTTCTATCTCTAAGGACTGGCTTATTTTAGATATTTCAAATATATGGAATCATATAATATGTGGCCTTTCGTGTCTGGTTTCTTTCACACAGCACAATGTTTTTAAGATTCATCTGTATTGAAGCAGGCATCAGTACATTCATTCCCTTTTATGGCTGTGTGATATTTCATTGTGTGGATATAGCACATTCTGTTTATCCATTCGTCAGTTGATGGACCCTGGGGTTGTTTCCAGCTTTTGGCTCTTGTGATTGGTGCTGCTATGAGACCATAAGTTTTAATTTTTACTCAAAATTTTATTTGCTGATTTGTGTTTGTAGGCACCTAAAACCTACCAGGAAGTTTGGTAGCGCTGGGTTTCAAGTTGCAAACTTGCAGGAAATTAGAGCCAGAAGCCATGTTAGTTTAAGAGGTCTTGGGAAGATTGTGAAAGATGGTGAAGTCAAGTGAGAAGAGAATTTGAGTTAAGGACTCTAGAGCCTCGTCTTGGTTCTGCCACCAACAGGCTGTGCATGTGATTTTGCATAGATCATTTCACCCTCCAACTTGGGCCTTCGTTTCCTCATTTACAAATGGGAGAACAAAGCTCACTAATGTCTCTTTTAGGATTCAATGCTTGTAATAGGCTGTGTGAACATACTGTGTTCCTTCTTATCCACATTTCTCCACCATCACAACTGCTACTGCTACTGCTCACACTGCAAAGGGGTAAAGATGTTTCTTTTGTATGCTTAAGGTGTGAATATAACAGTTTCCTATGAAACGGAGGCGTGGAGAAGGTCATGGCCTGAAATCATTCAAATGCTGCAGTAGCAGTAGGTCTAGAAATAATACGGTTCAAAATATGAAAACAGTGATTGTCTCTGTAACCAAAAAACTGAAATAAGTGCTTGAGGCTGAGATTATACCAGTCACAAATATCATGGGGAAAATAGATCCTGTCAAATGTTTGACACTTCCAGTGCTACTCTGTAGAGAGAGCATGTAACTCTTTGGTCTTGGGTAGGTTATTCAGCATTAAAGAAAATTTGTAATCACACTCCAAGCTTTCCTACTGCTTGTGCTAAGGCGAGTAAACAGTGACTTGTGACATTTCTGCTTTTGTAAAGTAGAAATGATACTGGGCTAGCTCAACTTGTTCCAGATGGAAATCAGGTACACTCTGAGGGCACCATTCAAGTGGGGTGAGCTGGGGTGCGTCACAGGTCAAATATCAGACTATTTACCTTTCCTTTTCTATTTCTTCATGATGATAAAGAAATAAGATCTAGAAGCACAGGAATAAAATCGAAATGTGTGAAATGTGTGATTCTTGGCAAGTCAATGAACTTCTCAGCATCAGTTTTCTGGTCTGTAAAATAAAGAGGTCACCAATTTTGAAAACACTTATTCTCGTGTTTGATAAAGCTGCTCACCCCAATTATTCATGGCTGGCTACGTTGCAACAGGGGTGAAGGATTAAAGAATAAAATAGAATCCAACTTTAATTTTACTTTTACTTGTGGGAACCTAAGGAGATTGAGGGATAATGGCTAAAACAGAAATATAATAAGAAACCATTATAGATAAATAGAGATAAGATGTTCAAAAGATTTTAAATTATATAAAGTAAGGAACTTAGACAAATAGAACACAGATTCCCCCTACAAACTCCTTAGACCACAGTTGACTTTGTCATATATTCATTCAAAAATATTTATTTTCATCTCTACATAGGAAAAAAGCTCTGACAGGTGAGGATTAACCTTCAACTGAAACAGCTTCAACATTTCATTTTGTCATTCAGATCAGCAAATAAAATTTGGCTTCCCTGACACCTCTTTCCACTTTCCTCCCAGCGAGGGGACAATGTAGACTGAAAGGCCAACAGGAATTGATTCTATTTCCCCACAAAGGGGTTGTTGGAAGGTCTACAACTCAGAAGTATCCATTTTTACCTGATTTTATGATGTAGATGACAGTTCCTTAGGGATTGAAAATTAGTCTACCACGTTTATTTAAGTGAGTTCTTGTCCAGCCCATATTTTCACCCTTTAATGGTAATGAAGCTAAAATTTCTTTCCAGTCACTTTGCATATCATTTCCTTTCTCTTAGCTCTCTTTCGAAGTGAGATGATTGACAGGTCCTTCTTTAGCAATCACTTGGGTAGATGATTTTCTTTTTCCTTTGAAGTCGATTTTGAAAGGAGTTGTACTGTGATGAGCTAATTAGCACAAAAGCAGAGTATATAACCTTAATTAGGCATGATAATAGACTCAACGTAATGGGATGTCCTGAAACTGCATGCTATGCAAATATTAGACTTTTCATTCCTCCCATTACATCTGAAACCATCAAGCAAAGGATGTTTTGCAGTATGTACCACAGTCAATGCCAGGTGCATGTCTTTCAACAAAAGGTTGGTTTTTTGGGTGAACTAGCTGGGGAAAGGATAATATGAGGAGGTTTAGGGGGAAAATAAACTTAAAAAAACTGAAAAGTCCAATTAAGCTCAGAAAGAGCTTTAAAAATCCAGAGGAGTTATACAGTTAAGTAAAAATAATCCAATTACTCTACCCAAACTATTTCTCGTCTGGAATTCTAAACACACTTTACTGTAGGCATCACTGTAAATTATGCAAATCTCGAGAGATCATTCAAAGCCAGTAACCACTAAGAGTACTACAAAACCAGTCTGGGGTTTGCTCAAACTAGTAGGATATAGGAGGATAGCAATAGGAAGACAGTGAGGAAATGAAATCACAGTGAATCCTCAAGTCCTAATTTTAGCCAATTATTTTCATTTCCTTTACCACCAATCCCCTCCTTTTTTTTTTTTTTTCTTATTAGATTGGTAAAACTAAATAACAGAATTGACTTTCCCCTTTCTACCCTGAAATGAAAATATCCAAGGATGGAGTGCCCCTAGACATTTCAGAATTCAACCACTGAATAATTGAGAACTCACAATATATAATTCTCAGACTATGTCTAGAGTTGTGAGTTTTCAGAATCAAATAGCTTATTGGTAAGTTATTTGGTTTCAGATACTGATCGGAATACTGATAGTAGCAGATAGTGTGTATTAGAATTGTCAATCCCTAACTTCAGTCTGATGTACCATCCCTTCATTAGAAATGATAATGAAAGGGTTTATATAACAGCTGAAGTTTGAAATCCATAGTTTTCTCTGTATTTAATATATAAGTTAACATTTACTAAGCACACACTGCATTCTAGGCAGTTTTCAACATTTCATTGGCATAGTCTCATTGAATCATCACAGTAACTCTATAAGATAGCTAACCATAATTAGCTGTATTTTACAGAGGAGCAAGCTCGGGATCAGAGAAGTTCAAAAGCTATATCCAAGATCATATATCTAGTAAGCAGTAGAGTCAGGATTTGAACTCATGTCTGACTCCAGCCATGCTCTTCACCACTGTGCTGGGCAATTAGTGTCTCAGTCCCCTGATCGAATCCTTATCATTTTCCCCAGAGCTGGAAGTGAGATGGAAGAAAAAGAAAAAGGATTGAGACCTAAATTAAAATGGAGAAATTCTCCATCACCTGTTATGTACAAAGGAGACCCTAATTAGATGCTGTATGTGAGGGTGAAAGTATGAGTATTGTGGAAATAGAATTTGAAATAAGGGAGACAGAATTGCACACAGTTGACTGTAATTAATACAATATGTTATTACTGTACATGAGATAATAGGGAAAAAATAAGTACTAAAATGGGAAGGAGAGCAGGATTTAAATCCAGTTTTTGCCACTATCGGCTGTGGGGACTGGATCAATCAGGGACTTTGCAGGAAACAGGTAGTTCAAATAAGAGATTCAGCAAAAGGACTATTTTAACAGTTATAAGGAGGGTGAGGAACAGAAAACGTTAATGTACGCAGATGCTAGAAACACTGGAAGCTTGTCCACTCCCAGGGCTGAAAGGACCAAAGGAAGAAACAGTGAAAACTGGCTCATAGGAGGGGTAGGGGGTACCTGACAAGAGCTGTACTGTTACAGCCAGAGATAAGATCCTGGATCTGGGAGAGAGCAAGGAAGAAATACCCTGACCTCCTTCCCCTTGCCTTTGGATCTTCTTTGGGTACTTCCTATTTGCTGATCCCTCCCAGAAGCCAGTCTGCCAAGGAACCCAGTGGTCCACGGGGGTCTGTCTCCCAGGTGGAAAATGGATATAAGGAAGAGGGAATGGAGAATAGCCTTGAGCAAGTCACTTCTCTCTAAATTACATTTTGCTTATCTGTGGTATAGTGCCTACCATAACAATAGTGGCCTTATAATTTTTACTTTCAACTCTTTATTTCAATCTTAAAATAATTTATAAGAATAGTGCCATGAACACACAGATATACTCTTCACTTAGATTCATCAATTGTTAACATTTTGTCACTGTTAATTCTTTTTCTCTTTGTAATAACACAAACATACACACATAATCTTGCTGAGCCATTTGAGAGTTATTTGCTGACATCTTGTGACTTTATCCCTAAATACTTAAGTAAATATCATGTAAAAACAAGATGTTTCCCTATGTAACCCCAGTTACATGATCACACCCAGAAAATTTAACAGCATAATGTTATGTAATTGTCAAATATAGTCTATATTCAAATTTCCCAAGTGTCTCAATTAACAATTCTAAGTTGTTTATTTTTTTTAACTGAGGATCATACATTGCATTTTATTGTCGTGTCTCCTTAATTTCCTTTGATCTAGAACAATTTTTTAGGGTTTTTTCTTTTTTAATCTTTCATGATATTAACATTTTTGAAAAATTATAGGCCCATTCTAAAGGCCAGTTATTTTGCAGAATGATCCCAATATAGATTTGCCTAATTGTTTTTTCCATGATTAGACTCAGTTAATGAATGTTGTCAATCATACTACAGAGGTGTTGTATTCTCAGAATATTATATCTGGAGTCACATGACGTCAAAATGTCTCATCATGGGTGATCTTTAGCTTCAGCACTTGGTTAAGGAGGTATCTGCTAGATTTGTCTATTATCTTATCCCCTTTGTAATTATCAAGTAATCTATGGAATGATACATGTGAATATATCTTTGTCACCAACATTCTTTTTACCCTATGTTTTTCAAAATGAAAAATTTTTCTTGCTATTGCAGAAATAGTTTCATGGAAGTGTAATTAGGGTACCTGGCACTTCTTTGAAAGTTTCTATTTCAACCCTCATGCTTTCTTATATTAAACTGTTTTCATTCATTTAACAAATCTTTATACAGTGTTCATCTGTGAAGACTGGCCTGTGAAATTTTCATCAGTGGCTTTATGGTTGCCTAAACTAATGTCTTTCGCTTAGATCTTTCTCCTGTGTTCCAGACTATATTGGCAATTATTTTTGAGTCTTTTCATCTTACCATCCCTATAAACTCAATGTGCCCAAATGCAACTCATCATCTTCACTTCCTGATCTGCTCTTATTATGTTCCCTATTCTAGGAAACTGTACTTCTGTTTTCTCAATGACTCTAGAAATAAAAAGGACTCCTATTTCTTGAATGTCCAGATACTATAGTATATCTTTTATGCATGCTATATGAATTATCTCATTTAATCCTTGCAATAGCCTTGAGATATTGTCACTATTTTCTGTAGGACACTGGGCTCTGAGTCCTAGATCAACCTAGCAAAGCCTTCATGCTAGGCTTCAAATCTAGTTCTCCTTGATCTTAAATTTTTTGCTTTAGTGTAGTAATTAACAGCATCACTGGCTTCAAATCCTGGCTCTACCACTGACTATGGGGGATTGGATAGATCTCAAGTCTCAGTGCCTTGATTTTTTTCTTTCATAAATTGAGAAAAACCATAATCCCTGCCTTGTTGAGTTGTTTTGAGACTTGAGTGAGATAATATTGACAAACATTTGAACGATTCCTGGCAGCACCACAGTACCTTCCAAGCCATAAATCTGGTGTTCTCCATCTATTCATTTCTTTTGGATTAGTCCCCTCAGGGACTTTGTCATCACTGTTGTCATTGCCTTAGTTTTGACCAGGAATTGGCAAACCATGGTCTGCAGGCCAAATCCAGGCTTCACCTGTTTTTGTAAATAATGTTTTTTTAATTGGGGTATAATTGATATTGTGAATAATGTTTTATTGGAACAAAGCCATATCCGTTCATTATGTATTTTCTGTGGTTGTTTTCACGCTACAACAGCAGAGTTGAATAGTGGCAACAGGGACCATAAGACCTGCAAAGCCTAATATATTTACTGTCTGCCCTTTTATGGGCCAACTCCTGATTGCCTGGTTTTCCTGGTTCTATCTACTCCTTCTCCTGTGTAAGGGGGGGATTTTCCCTAGGATTTGAACTCAGACATGCTAATTTGCTCCTTTTGGTGCATTGGCCTTCAATGCTAAGAACATTAGCTTTCAACTATTGATTCCCATACTAGATTTGACCTCTGGCCACAACAAGTGCTTTATGCCCTTTCCAATCTTGACACATGTTATTCTTTTCGTCTCAATACCCACCCCTTGCTCTTGTCCTCATTTTTTTTTTTTAATTTTTATTTATTTATGATAGTCATACAGAGAGAGAGAGAGAGAGGCAGAGACATAGGCAGAGGGAGAAGCAGGCTCCATGCACCGGAAGCCTGACATGGGATTCGATCCCGGGTCTCCAGGATCGCGCCCGGGGCCAAAGGCAGGTGCCAAACCGCTGCGCCACCCAGGGATCCCCCGCTCTTGTCCTCATTAATAAGCTCAGGTTTTACTTTCTCTGAGACACACTTTCTGACTTCCACAGGCTAAACCAATGGCTTCTGCTCCTCTGTGGCTATGTGACATGCTTCAATTCCAGCATTTCTCTACTCTATCATGATCATGGGTTTACCTATCTTCCTCTGCTATTTCTGTAGGCTACTCTCAAAGGCCTGAACATACATTTTCCAGTTTTGTATCTTCAGTGCCCTCTCTGGGATCTGGCCCTTAGTAAGATCCCATGGGTTGCTTTTGCCTGCTAACATTTCAGCTGGGTTTGAAGGCTTATATAAGGTTGGGGGGAGGGGTATAAAAAAGGGCCTCAGGAGAAGCTCCCTGAGGAGCTGTCGTATTAGTTAACTGCTGGAGGAGAAGAAGGAGGATTGGATAAGATAAAGGGAGAAAATAGGCATTGGAACAACATGAGTAAAGTTGATGAGATCTGTAAGAGGTATGTTGGACAAAAAGAGGAAGGGGGCATGTGAAGAAATGCTGGAAGCCAGGCTAAAAAGAGAGGCATTAGGCCCGTATTCCACAGAGTGTCCTCTACTGTGCTGAGCTATATGGACAGTGGGAAATCATAAAGTGTGGGAATAGGCATGTTGTAACTGTCTGTTTGCCTGTCAGTCTCCTAGAAGTACCTTAAGGCATTAACTGCATTTTGTCCAGTCATCTTTCAATCTAAGTGCATATCCCATATCACTGGCATATCACAGGTTCTCAAGAAATGTCTCTTTCATTATTGAAGTACATGAAAACTCCTCAGTATTAAGCGAGGTGGTCCCCAATGTAGTATTCTCTTACAGTATGAACACTGGTCCTGTTTACAGTTTTCATAAATTTAAGAACTTCAGTCATATTTAACCTGAGCTCTTGGATTTTATGCTTGAAAAGTTCCCTTTAGAAAGAAAAACATGTCTCTCCTCATATGGAAGGTTTGAATCTCTTGGATCATTTTGGCTGACTTTTTTTGGACCTTTTCCAACTCTATTTTGTCTTTGTTAAGGCTTTTAAGAATACCTGAATTCTTTCCTAATCTGCAAGCCAGAGGCAAATTCATTTATTTCCCGTGATTTGGGTATTTTCTCTCAACAAAATGCTAAATGGAGCTTAGAGAAGTAAACTCTTATTTGTAAACCTGCCAGGGATGGTGAATGCAGGGCTTTTATTAATGATGTCTATGGACTAAACTGTCATGGGTCAAGGGCTCAGACCAGCAGCTTAGCAGCTTTGGAGATGTGAATGAAGTAAATTGGCTGGTTAAAGATGCCTAGATAATTGGACAAATTAGGACCTAGGAAGACTCCTGCACTCCAGGAAATTCTCCAAGTCTCCACTTATCCTCAAAGTGAACAAGAAGCTTCAGTTTCAAATTGAGTGCATTTTCCATCCATGGATTGGCTTGTTTTGTTCAGTTTTACTTTGAGTGTTTGAGGTTATCTTTTCGACGTAACAGCTAAACCCACGGCTTCCTTTCTCGTAAAACCAAAACAAAAAGGCTTTCTATTCAGGTGCCTTCTGTGTGTGCACATGTATAGTACATACCTGGGATCAAAGCCAGCTATATAAAGTCCTTGATTCTGTGTGGGTTCAAACACATTTCAAAGCTTCAGGATCCTGAAAGGTTTCACTCTGCTTCCTGAAGACCTGAACACTGCTCCATAAAGCCATGGCTGGCTTTGGATTCCGGAGGCATGGGGCTCAGCCGGACCTGGCTTCTAGGACCTGGCCCTGCACTGCTCTGTTTTCTCTTCTCTTTATCCCCGTCTTCTCCAAAGGTGAGTGAGGCTTTTGGAGGATGAAGGTGGAGGAGGTGTTTCTCCCACCTGTGTTTCATTTCTTTCAGCAGTCAAGGACAGTGATTTATAACCAAGCCAGAAGCCAAAGGTAAGACTCCAGTCTCCTAGCTCGGATAGCTCTGTATTCTAGGGCAGGCGGGGAACAGCTGGCAGCAGCAATAAGCAGAGATACATCTCATAGTGGAGCGCCAGGCATTGACGAGGAGCTTAATGAATATATCTGAGTTGGTTTGGGAGATGAGCAATTTCAGACATTTCTGTAAGATTGGAAGAAAATACTGTAAAGTTAAGTGACTTAAGAGAGGAAGGGTATCCGTAGCCCTTCACGTGTTTAAGTTTGGAATCAGGGTGAACTCAGGAATTTCCTTTTTGCAAAACATTGATTTAAGTGAATCATTTAAGTTTCTTTCCTACCCAATTTAAGATTTTAAGATCTTCTAATTCACTTTTATAAATGAATCGCTTGTTTAAAATTTAAGCCTTCTTTACCCGGTTCAAAGTTTTAAGGTCCTCAGTCAATTCTATAAAATAGTTGGCTAATTACTTAAAAAGAAAAGCAGTTTGAAATTGTAAAACAAACAAACAAACAAACAAACAAAAGAAATAAGGGGAGAAAGAAAGAAAAAGAAAGCCATCAGTCTGTTTGGCGTAGGACACTTAATTGCCATCTAACCTATCTGTGGACTTCAGATGCAGATTCCCCAGGTTTCAGATGAAATAAAACTCTTTAGAGGTTGATGCCAGGTTTGCTATAGGACATAAATGATGAGCATTCTCACTGAATTTCAACCTTTACCTCTCTCTAGACCATCTCCGTTAAGAAACCATGTAGTTTATATGAAATATCTTAGCTGCTCAAAAGATATTTGATGATTAAATTATTACCAGATAAGAAATATTCATATACACTTTCCTATTCTATATGTTTTGAGCATGTAAAGATTAAATACTCTTAGAAGTAATTATCTTTATTTTGTAGAAAATTTATCTCAACCTGTAACTTAGTTTCTCCCATTGAAAAATGAGTGTGACCAGATTTAGTGGTGATAACTGGGAAACTGCCTGAGGGGAGGACAGGATACTTGGGTCTTCAGGCTTAGCATCAATACAATAAAGACTATTGAGTGCTCTTATGGGCAGGTTCTAATGGAGGCTCCCAGGAGTTTATAAGCCAAAGGCAGATGTTGCAAGAGGTGTAATTAGTGCACAAAAAACTTTATTACTTTACTTGATTAAATACTGCAATGGAGTTATAACAGTGTGAAGAATGCTCAGAGGATGCTCAAAGGATCCTCTAATAGACAGGGATGATATTTGGGGAAAAGACTGTTACCTATCCAGCCAGGGCTGCTGGATTAACACTAGCAATGGCTGCTACCGTACTATTCTCTCTTCCAAGGACAGATGTTGTCCAGTGCAGGTACTTGGGAGAAAGGACTAGTGATAGAGTGATTTCTATAGAGTGATTTATACACTCTAGAAACTCAGACTGGAGTGATAGGTTGGGATTGGATCATGGAGGACATAAAAAAACACTTTGTTTTTGCAATCAATGGTATGTAAAGCATCAAAGGGTTTGAGCAGAATGAGTGACATGGTTCATCCGAGTTTTGAGTGTCACTGTGTGCTTGACTAGAGAGGGGCCAGGTTAGTTACAGGAAGGTAACTTGACACGAGGCCATCATTTTTTAGATGACACGAGCCTTTTTGAATGGAGAGCTGGCCTCCTTTGTCTTGTAAAAGCCAGAAGGAGAAAGAACAAAGGAGTATGAAGGTGTTCGAGTGAAGAAGGGAGAGTGGCGGAAGAGGTGGTGGCGGTGGCAGGGGAAGCCCACAGAAGTTAGCAGCAGGGTTGCCTCAGCCTACAGAGGAAACGACCTGGTACCCCCTGCTCTGTGGCTTCCTTCATTTATCAGCATCCCTCCCCCTGATAATAATGCCTGGGAATGTGGCAGCTGGCACAATGATCCAGGGTTCAGCCACTGTGGCTGATAGGGGTACAGGGCCAAGGAAAATGTAGGCAGAGGTTTGTGAGGTATGCATTGAGGGGTAAGGCAAGATTCTATACTTCAGCCTCTAAAATTTCCCTTACTACTCTTTTTAAATTTTATTTATTTATTTATTTATTTATTTATTTATTTATTTATTTATTTTTTTCCCCTACTACTCTTTATAGTTCCTGTAATTCTATGATAACCCTAGAATACCAGAGGTGGAAGGCACCCTGTTATCATCAAACCCTCCTTACTGTGTGTGAGGGAAAATGAAGGTTACAGGGGACGCATGACTTGCCCCCAAATCACATATTTCATGGGAGGGTCAGGCCTTCAGTTTGTCACATCAGTGTTCTTTCTGCTATAGGAAACTCTTGTCCAATAAGAAAACGCCTTTTGGAGTTTAGCTGGAAGATAGCCAAGAGATTGAGGGGACAGATGCGGGGAGAGGGAAAGGATGAGGAGTGCTTGTTGAAGGGAGAGAAGCGCTAAAGGTGAAGCTGGAGGGTACCCATCAAAGATGAACTTCTGCTAGCTGGAGATTTTGCTTGAGCCTGGTTGTGGGTGATCATGAATTTGCTGAGTTCCCTCTAATTTTCCTTTATTAGGGATGCATGTGGCTCAGCCTGCAGTGGTTCTGGCCAGCAGCCGGGGTGTTGCTAGCTTCGTGTGTGAATATGGGTCTTCAGGCAACGCAGCCGAGGTCCGGGTGACAGTGCTGCGGCAGGCTGGCAGCCAGATGACTGAAGTCTGTGCCGCGACATACACAGTGGAGGATGAGTTGGCCTTCCTGGATGATTCTACCTGCACCGGCACCTCCAGTGGAAACAAAGTGAACCTCACCATCCAAGGGTTGAGGGCCATGGACACGGGGCTCTACATCTGCAAGGTGGAGCTCATGTACCCACCACCCTACTATGTAGGCATGGGAAATGGAACCCAGATTTATGTCATCGGTGAGCAAAACCATATCACTAAGCTGACCATTTTGCTTTGCTGTCCTCTTTGCATGAATACAGTTTTGTTCCTTCAGGTGGTTCATTTTTAGGATTATGGAAATTCTTTTTAAGAATTCTTTGCCATACCACATATAGTCTGGTTAATATGGGTGTCAACCCAAACAGCATTCTGACTAAAAATAAAATGGTTTGGGGATAGTGTTTTTTCTACTAGAGGTTGGGGCCCTCATTCTGGAATGATAATCATCGTGAAGTTTATCAAGGCCTTGGGGCAATTGATAGGACATTCCTGGGGAAGTGACTCCCATTAGACAGACTTACCTGTGAACTAGCAATACTATTTAAAGGTGGACACCAAGGTTGGAAGCTCTTCTAGAACCTCTTCCTTTTCTCACCAATGGGGACGGGGAGTAGGGCCCTAAAGTTTAAAGAGTGTTTCAAGGAACTTCTGCTTTGTTTTCCGTCACAGATCCTGAACCTTGCCCAGATTCTGACTTCCTCCTCTGGATCCTTGCAGCAGTCAGTTCGGGCTTGTTTTTTTATAGCTTTCTTATCACAGCTGTTTCTTTGAGCAAAATGGTGAGTGCAGTGCTGACAACATACCACTTTGGGTGGGGATGCCTTCAGTGATAGCGACTGACCAAATGACGCTGTTGAGTTCAGTTTTCTTGAGATGAAGCAATAAATGAAGAACAGTGGTAAAGGAAGGACAGTGGTAAAGAACGCACTAGAACCCTTGGCATTGGCCTTTGAGGTTTCAGGATGACTAACATTTTAGATGAGTGTGTTTGACATTGAATGTTTGTGTGCTTCTGAACAGGGTTTCAGTTTGAGTAACCATTTGAATAACACAGGGCAGCTGTTTTGTTCTTTGTCTTCAAGACAATTGTACCTAATAACTCTGAAACATAAGATTAGGTTGGGCAAAATGCTGCTATAGAAGACCTCCTGGATGGATTTTATTCTCCCCCTTAACATCCCTCTACTTCCCCTGGAAGCCATCTCTTGGTGCTACCCTGCTTGTGCCACCATTATCAAAGCTATAGTTGTCCACACAACACCAGGCCGGGGCTTCCTGTTATCCAGTCTGCTCAAATGGGAAGTCTTGCTTTCCCCTCCAGCCCAGTTTTTATTTATTTGCAGTTGCTTGTGGAAGAGATGTAGGTATGGAGTTAGGGATCCTGTCAGGCTTTCTTTCTGATGGTCCCTTTCAACCGCCTCTGCCTATGGTTGTCTTTTTCACCACAAACTCTCCTTCCTTGCCTCTCTCCTTCTCTTCCTCCACCTCCCCTCTCCCCCAACTCAATTCCAAGATCCTCTGCTCAACTGTTCTATTGCTGTAGATTCTTCCTACATTTGCTAAAAATTGTCACAAAGAACAGTAGACTAGAATCTCAATTTACTGAGGTGATAAAAATTGGGAACTAAGGCAGACAGACAAAAAGTAATAAAGAGTATAGGAGGAGTGGAGATGAGAAATACAGCTCTAGAACAGAATAACTGAAGTTTATTATCTTATCAAGCTCTTCTCCTCACAGATAAGATGTAGTCATTTACCATCGATATTTTGGGTGTTCTTTCTAAAGCTTTCTCAAAGTCTCTTGCAGCAGTGAAAATGATTACTATTTTCCATCAATAGCACAGAGTGATTTATCTAAAGTGAATTATAAAAGCTAAATCAAGAAAATCTCCTGGGGCTTATAATTCTGTACATGTGCATTCATTTTTTTCCAACGGAGTGGGGACCAATATTTGTTGAGTCCTATTATAGCTAGAGACAGCTTCTGTATTTCTCAATAATAATTACTGCTTCTTTTTGTGTTTGGCAGCTAAAGAAAAGAAGCCCTCTTACCACAGGGGTCTATGTGAAAATGCCCCCAACTGAGCCAGAATGTGAAAAGCAATTTCAGCCTTATTTTATTCCCATCAATTGAGAGATCATTATGAAGAAGAAAGAATATTTTCCAATTTCCAGGAGCTGAGGCAATTCTAACTTTGTGCTATCCAGCTATGTGTACTTGTTTGTATATTTTGGGGGGGGTTTCATCTCTCTTTAATATAAAGCTGGATGCAGAACCCAAATGAAGTGTACTACAAATTCAAAGCAAAGGTGCAAGAAAACAGAGCCAGGATGTTTCTGTCACATCAGATCCAATTTTCGTAAAAGTATCACTTGGGAGCAATATGGGGATGCAGCATTAGGACATGCGCTCTAGGATATAGGTTAGGGAGTGGTGCGGTCCAAAGAAAGCAAAGGAGAGAGAGTCAGGGAGAGGATGATATTGTACACACTTTGTATTTACATGTGAGAAGTTTATAGCTGAAGTGACGTTTTCAAGTTAAATTTTTGTGCTATGTTATTTTTTCATAAATGTAAAATCACGTGAAGACTTTAAAAATACTCACATGGCTATATTTTAGCCAGTGATTCCAAAGGTTGTATTGTACCAATATATATTTTTTTATCTGATAGTATTATGCATGGGGGCCACATGTGCTTTTGTGTATTTGTTGATGGTTTCAATATAAACACTATATGGCAGTGTCTTCCCACCAGGGGCTCAGGGGAAGTTTTATGGAGGGATTCAGGACACTAATACGCCAGGTAAAATACAAGGTCACTTGGTAACTGGCTTGGAAACTGGATGAGGTCATAGTTGATTCTTGTAGACGTGTTGGGCTAAATTGGTGTTGACATGTGCTTTGGGCTTTTATGTTAGCTCCTTTCAAAGATTTGTAAGGGAGTCAAAACTGGTATATCTGATTTAACTCCATAGAACACCATCGTCAAGTAAACGGCTCATTCCAGGAGTCTTGGAGGTATGAACTTCAAGGAAGCTCTAGTTTCACAAGGGCCCCAATTCCTTGCTCATGGTTAATGCCATGGGCAGAAAACAGCAGCAGGTGGCAGAACAGGGTGATGAAGGTTTCCGAAAACAAACACTGTTGGTGTTTTTTTAACTCACTATTTTCTGTGAAAATGCAACAACATGTATAATATTTTTAATTAAATAAAAATCTGTGGTGGTCATTTTCCAGAGTTGTTGTTATCTTCCTTGTATTTGAATATTGTCTTTGAGGTTGCTTTTAATGGATTCATCCGGCAGTTGGTGGAGTCTCCATTATTATTAATACTGGGAACAAATTGACAAAAAGGCAAATAATGCTTCATGGGTCAGCTGCCACCAGCCATTACCTGCAAGCCATTTTTGGAAGGAACTGAACTCCTCCTCTGTCCTTTTGTTTCTTCACAACTATTTGAAATATAAAGCAGGTTTACTGCAGATAACAGCAGACCTTCAGAAGTCACAGAGCATTCTTTCTAGCACAAATTCTTCATCTCCTCTTTCTTGCCTACAGATTTCTCAGCTCAACTCCTGCAGTTGCCATGGCAACTCCTGTGTTGTCAATCACGTTCCTAGCAGCCATTTGATCTGCTTCCATGGTAAAAGGAGCTTTCCCTTACGGCTTCTCAATGGACTATTTCACACATGGGGGAGAAAAATATACCCATGGTCCTGTGTTGCTATCAGCTGACAGACCTGAGCCTGGCCCACTGAACCCTCTGTGATTCTTGGTTAACCAATGTGTGGCCTCAGTCTACTTGGTTTCCTCTCAAGTTTTCATATTCTTGACCTCTACATCCTGTTATTGTCTTGTGAAATGATTCTCAGTGTGGCCAGGGACCACCTATAACTGAATCAACTGGGTCACTTACTAAAAATGTTGATTCCAGTGCCTAACCTCAGATGCATTGAATCAGAAGCTTTGGGTTATGGGGCTCTCCCAACAAGTTTCCCAGTGCTTCTTATACTCATCAAATTTTGACAATCACTGGGTAGATAGCCCCCGCCCCTCTTGCTCACTATAGTGCACATGCACTCTCTCTCCCTTTTTTCCAGCGGGTGCTAACAAACAAATGAGACAGCACATAGTGAGCATTCCATAAAGATTTTTTAAATAAAAATGAATGTGTCTTTCAAAATACAGTAATCACAATTACCTAGAAGGAGCTCCTACTATGTTGAAGACTGTACCTCTTGCTCTCTTGGACTTTGATTAGAAGCCATGAAGAAACACACAATTTAGGAGCCCCAGTGGATAGTGTGATACTATTTCTACTTCTTTAAATATCTTTAGAGAGATAATCCTTTTCCATATTTGATGGAAAATTTAAATGACAGAGAGGGCCTTAGACAGAGGACCTCTCAGGTTTCTTTCAGACATCATTAGACAATGGACTACTTTGCATAAGGTTAATATCTCCTCTACTGCTACCTGAAATTCTACCATTAGCTATTGAGGTAAGCGTTGCCCTCTCTACTCATTATCAGTTTTGATTGTCTTGTTTTTTAAAAAGATTTTATTTATTTATTCATGAGAGAGAGAGAGAGAGAGAGAGAGAGAGAGAAGCAGGCTCTGTGCAGGGAGCCTGATGTGGGACTCGATCCTGGGACCCTGGGATCACGCCCTGGGCCAAAGGCAGGTGCTCAACTGTTGAGCCACCCAGGGATCCCCACATTATCAATTTTGAAAAAAATATAATCTTGCTTAAAAAAGTTTCCCCTGTGGCAGAAGAAAAGGGCAAGAACGACTGTGACTTGGGCTTCCACTCAAAAAGGAGAAAGCAAGTGGGGGAGTTTCTGGGTACCAAATGAAAGCCTGTTCTGATCCCCATTTTCTTATGAGGATAGATCCTTTACCTGCAGTAATCAGAGAGAATCACTGTTCCCAAATCAGAGGAGCAACTTTTTCAGGGCATGTCAAGCTTCATCATTATTGTCAATTCTGGCACCAGGGTCCTAGGGAAGCCCAAAGATCCCACTCATCTAAATAGGGCTTAGTTCACCACGGAGAGGAAGGCTGGGCACCATTACCCTTCTCTCTGGAACCACTGGTACCAGATAGGAATGTGGATGACAAAGGGAACATGGTAGAGTGACTAGTGCTGCCTGAGTCAGCCTCTACTCCTACCAGTTCCCAACACATATCTCTGCTCACCTCCCTTCTTCCAACATGGAACTCTCATTTCTGCCACTTTCTGTTTCCCTATTCCTCAGCTCCAAATATCTCCAGCCCTCATTTTCACATCCAACAAGACTCATCTCAAATTCTGCATCCAGCATCAGATCCACTGACATTTCAAGCCCACGTTGATCTCTCCCCTTCTGTTTCATAGCTATACTTGGTTTCATCCCTAATAATTTCAAATGTGCATGTCTTTTCTCTCTAGATTCAGTGGGAACTCCTCCAAAATAGGAATCATCACAGCTTTAGGCCCAGAGAAGATGCTCAAATAATGTATTGAAAAGTTGGGGAGCTAGGACGCCTGGGACTGACTGTCTTCTATGTAGAATCTGGCTGTGTTTTCTTGGTCTCAGTCTAATGTCTTGCTTATTTGATCAGCAGAACTATGTGTGGGTCAGTCTATCACTTGGCTGAAACCTTCAAGACTCTGGAATATGGACTCCAGCTGGCTACTCTACTTCACACATTTCGCTTTTATCTCAGTCCAGTCTTCCAATCTTTTTTTCTTTTATAATTTCTTTTGAGAAGGGAAAGGAGATGAATTCTCATTGTTACTCCCTTTCTCTTTTTTTTAAACCGTAGGTTGTTGCTAAAACTGACTATATTTTTACACTAAGGCTGAGCCTTCTTCCACCCTCACAGTGGATACCCAATTTACTTGAAACTGAACTTGCAAAATGTTGATGTCACTGTGCTGTAATTGGAGCCAAGCCAGTTAAGAAGTTTAAGAGTTTATAAATTTAAGTTATTGTTTTGGGAGGTCTCAAAGCAAAAGAGAAAATGGTTTTCTCTGGAAAGTTACTTCAATTGCCTCGCTTCTCTTTTGCACCTGGTTAGATATGTGACTCAGGTGCCTTGGGGGCCTTGTTTTATTTATTTATTTTTTCTTATCTTAGGTCAATTTTATCCAGTCTGACCAGCAAGATGACATACCCTGTTGAAGGAGAGAGAGGTAAGGTTTTTTTCCGTTCTCCTTTTTGTGACCTTGCCTGCAGGTTAGGATAGTAGTCTGTTGTAGGTAGGTTTGCCAAATTCAGCTTGCCACCCCCAAACAAAAAAAACCCCACAAAACCCAAAAAACAGGATGTCTTATATTTGATCTGACAACCCTATCAGCAAGAAAGTTAATACATCTAAAGTGGTGTGAATAAAACATTCTGGAGACCTCCCCAGAAGTTTCTGGGCAGGAATAGCCTGAGGGTTGCTGCTGTTTCCATTCTAACACATTTTCTAATTTTCCTGTTCCATTCCTGGGTGTGTGGGGGGCTGATACCCAGTGTTGCTGGGGGCTAATGGGTCCCACAAAAGGGACAGCCATTAATTTTCTAAATATTTTTCTTAGGAGATTTCAACCCCCTCTGGTCTATATGGTTAGAAGTCTGGCATTCAGACCCTTCTTGAAAACCTTTGCTTTCCAGGGTATACTCTAGTATAGCTATTTTTACATTTATTGTGTACAGTAATTATTTGGAGTATTTGGAAAAAATGCAGATTGAGGTGCCTCAGATCCAGAGCTTCTCATTTATAAAATTGGAAGCAAGATCTGGGGATTTAAATTCTCCAGTAAGTCTTTGGATCATATTTTTGGAAGCCCTGGTCTAACTCAGGAGCCTATCATCATAGACGATTAAGACTGGAGAAGGGATTTGGGAATTATTTTTACATTTTATAAGAAAATGAGGCTCAGAGACATTAGGTTTGATCAAGGCTGAGAATCAGGTCTCTAGATTTTCATATCAGGGCTGTGCAGTGGGTGACACTATGAAGCTTTCCACCCAGGGGCTGTCCTGCAATATCACCATTCCAGGCTACCCTAGAAAGTCTGCTTTTCTTCCCACCTCCACCCCAGCCACTTTGGGTGATCACTACCATTGTTTCTGGCCTGCTGTCAGCTGTATATCTTTTCTAGCTCTCCCTTAACTTTCCAGGACACTAGTGAGAGTTTCAGGTGATGTAGCCTGTCCTCAGCAAACCTACAGAAGAATGCTGCAGAGGAAAACAGAAAGCAAACCACTGCCAAGAGTTTGCCAGCAATACCAGCAGTATGCTGAGAAAGCTTCCAGATTCTGCGGGAAGTCATGTAACAACTCAGTGAAATGATATGTGCTCTTTTTTATCACACACAATCAGGTTGCCATAGCAACCAACAGTGTTTTAAAAACATGATATTAGTCCCACAAAAGAATATTATCTATTTGAACAAAAAGAGGAGACTCTCTCTGGGAGAAATTGTAGGAAATATGCTTCAGGAGACCATTTCAAATTTTAAAAAGCAAAACAAAATGATTTCTCGTGAACAGTATTTTTCCAAGGATGTTTCCTTTTTCTTCTTGCTTCACCTTGAAAATACTTTAGTCCATGCTGCAGTCATCCCACTTTAGCTTATTTTTTTCCAACTTGTTGAAAATGAGTCTTGCTTTCCTTCAAGTTAACTTGAAATGCAGACAAAGTTTCTAGCTTCCTAGAAACTTTTTTTTTTTCCCTCTGACACATCAAAGTTACCACTAACCATGACTGGACTTCGAAGACAGGAAGTTTGGATTTGTGAACGAAGAGCAGCATTCTTTAGTATTGCTCTCCTGTTGAGAAAGCTGCCCGTGGTGGATATGGTTCATAAGGTCCTTATTCTGAGTGAAGAGGGAAAAGAAACCAACTTTCATACTGCATAGGGGATACATCAGCTAAAGTGATTCTCACAGTGTCCCTGCAGAAGAGGTATTGCCATCATCCTCATTTTACAGATGAGAAAATTGAGGTTCATAAAGGTTTTATTATTTGCCCAAAGCCACATGCTAGTAAGTGGCAGAGTCAGGATCAGAAATGATGTTGAATTCCAAAGTCCACTTTCAAACAACCATACCTTAATTCTGGGGGTATAAAAGGAAAGGGACAGAATGGCAAGTGAGTGGGGATTGAGAGGTAGGTGAGTAAAGCATGTATCTTGGGGGCTACAAATAAGTGTTAGAATGAGTAAATACTCTTTGGACGAATGTTGTAAAAGGTTTTTGGGAGGTGATCATTATGAGATTAGCTGTAGCAGTTGAGTTGTAATCAGAGTGAGAGGAAAACAGGAAGTCGAAGACATTTAACACTGGACCTGTAGTTTCAAGCCACAGTTGTAGCAGTAGCTAATTTCCCATTCACCAGCACTGAAGTTAAGTGTAGCGACACAGCTGGCTGGTTTCAGGTATTATAGCTTCTCGCTCGGAAATGGGAGATGATGGGAACCATTCATTCATACAGCCCATGAGAAGAGTTGATCCTCATGCACCTGTAGTGTGCTCCCTGCAAATGGGGTCAATTCTGCATTCAAAACAGGCTGGTAATAGAAAGTAATGACCAGTGCAAGTCAGTAGGACCTACATAGTAGATACCTACTATGTATCTCTATGACCCTTGGAATGGGGCTAGTTTGTGAAAGAATACTAATCAGCCTGGAACAGAAGGGGAGGTTGGGGGTGGGAGTAAAGAGAAAGGAGAGTCTGAGTTGAGGTTGAGGGATGCTGGAAAATAGCAACAAGTCCCTTGAGAAAAACAACAGACAGAGGCCTAAGGATCGCCTCCACCCCAAACCAGATGGCAAATGAAGTGGGCCAATAATCTGGGGCCAAAATTATAGTGCAAGGCCCAAAGCCACAGGCCACATGGAAGATTGAGAGAAGCTCAGGTCAGAACAAGGGCACTGTCTAGCCACGATTGTGATGGAGGTGGCTACATAATTTCTACCAGAGGTCAGTGTGTGCGAAAGCCTGAGCCCCGAAACAGAAAAAGACTTTTCTTGCCAGGAGTGATATTAAGGGCAATGGTTCTACTCTGGATGGATGGTGATAGAGGCAGGTGTGTGTGGTGAGGGAGTAGGCACTGCACAGAGGTGAAAGCTTGTTATGGGAGAGCAGTGTCGGAGAGTATCACAAAGGAACTGCTAAGTGCTTTAAGCTTATACAAAGCTAAGTATCATGACTGTACTTGTGCCAATTTGAGTGTTTATAGTGTTTGTAATTTGTGCTTGAAGAGAAGGTTCAAGGAGGGCATGAGACATGTGTTCAAGATGTGAAGGGCTATTATATGAAAGAGGAATTAGATTTGCTGTATGGGCTTCCAGAACATTCAGTGCTAGTGTTCCACAAGGGCATAATGATAGAAAGGGAGATTAGCATGATTTTTCTTCCTATATGTAGACTTGGGTTCAGAGCCAGGCAAAGGACATTTTATTGGATCATATTGCGGATTAGCTCAAGGCAGGGCCACTGGATCCTCATCAACATTGGCTGGAGGGGAAGGGAAAGGATCAGGGCACTGGGTGGGGCAGGGGGTTGGGGATATAGACCTGATCGAGGGACTGTCTCCTGGCTGAGCAGACAGCTCTCCTATGGACTGCATCTGAGACTTGTGATGGGTGCAGGCTTCATTCAGGCAGGTGTCACTCCCCATGGAAGCTAACTTGGCAGGCGAGTGCCATAGCACAATGTGATATGGTAGGAAATATCCAAAGCCAGATGGTCATGGCTGTTCTGGAGGGTCAGTTCGTTCACAGTAAGATTCCTACAGCCATTTGGTAGCAGAGAGATCAAGATCCCAAGGCTGGGGGTGGAGGGCTAGGAAGGGTGTCAGGGAGAACTGGAATGCTGGGCAGGCAAACTGGGGCCAGAGTGCAGTTGAACTTCATAAATCAAGGAAGACCACATTCTTGTGGAATATTCTGCCTAGAAGAATGGCCATAGATTAGGTCTGGGATTAACCCTACACTGCTGAATGTTTTTCAGCACAGTTTCCCACGGCAATCACAGTCATGACACATGGCGCTCAAAACGTCAATGATAATCCCAGGGTTTGTAGCCTCTTCTCCCTTTTCTAAGACCCAGCTCCAATGTTCCTTCCTCTGTAAAGCCTTCCTAAACCCTGGCTTCACCATCACCATACTAGTCCTTCCCCATTAGCTCTCACCTCTCTTCAGTATCAACACTTGTGTCTTCTCCAGATTGAGCTCAGAGGGAGCAGTGGGAGAGATTCCTTCTTACATCTGTCTACCTCAACTTTATATGATTTCCACTTTTTCCAAATAACTTGCCCAGTATTTCATCACAACAAGTGGCGGAGATGGATTTGAATTCAAGTCAGTTCAAGGTGTTCCTTTCAGCACCTTGGCACTGGTTTAGGAGAACAAAGCTGCCTTTGTGAGCCTAGACAGACCTATGATCAATTTCATGGCTGCTCTGGAAGTGGAGTTCCCAGCTCCACCCTCAGAAATACATCTCTGTTGGTGTATTATATACACTGGGATCAAAGAAGTTTGGATGAATTTGACTTCTGACAATCATCCTAATACCTTTATTCAGTCACAGCTGAACTATCTCTAATTGGCTGCCTAGCCTTCAAATTTTTGCAAATCAGTTGTGTTTATGCCTAGTGAAACTGAAGAATTATTTTATAATCACACTCTCTGGAAAAAAAACTCAATGGAAATGTTTAATAAAAAAGAACGTGGTAGAAACACAATTTAAAGTCATGAGTTGGAAAACATGTGGCAAAATTTTTATCCACAGAACTCTACAATAGTCTGTGACCGTATGTGGAGATTTATAGTATTAAATTAGATAAATGCTGGTTTTTCTGTTTGCAGAACATAATAGAAACCTAATTGAAAACCACACAGCAATATCCTAAGACCAAATGTGATGTCTCTTCAAGGTCAAAATGCACGTGCAATGTAAAGAAAATCCTTTGCTTTGTCCTTGAACAAAAAGACCTCTCTGTTAATATTTGTATTAAGTACTGCATGTTTCTAAGAAAGTAAACATAATCATCCACTGTAAGTCTAACTTATATTCAAAACTGATGATAGAGACAAATGTGTAATGTACAAGGTTAGCCTAACTTTGCTTATATTCTGTTGTTTGAATGTTGTTCTGTACCTAGATTTACAAGTCTGTGTTCAGTCCCTTAAAAATACCAGTCACTGGTTTTTCCACAGAATCATGAAGATGAGTGAAGAAAAATTGCTTCATTCAAGAAAAGAGCATATCAACTTATTGTGGTCTGGAAATGAGAAGCTGGCTAAGGGTGACCTCCTGGGGTCCTGTGGAGTGAAGAACCACATCTGTACTTTGGAGTCCTGTTCCCAAGGAAATGTTTATGGAGGCCCAAAAGGCAAATTGTCAAGGGCAAGGGGAGCTGGGAGGCCCAGGTTCTGCTCTTGGCTCTGCCCCAGCAGGTTTACAGTCGCTGGAAGCCATTTCAGGGTTAGGTGCTGTTTAATAGTCACCAGGTTGCTCCAGCCCCAGCTGAACCCCTATCCCTAGAACTCATTCTTGTGCTGTTTTGTACTGATGTAATTTATGATGTAATTGTTGGTTAGCTCATGTAATTAAGTTTTCGTACATTAATATTCCTATCTCCCCAAATATATAATGAATTCTCTCAGGGATTTCTTTTACCGCATAGAGGCAGTGTGGAGCAGTGGTGAAAGTACACGCTCTGCTGCCAGGCAACTGGGCCAATCCTACTCAATACTGAATGTCCCTGTTTCCTCACTTATAGAACAAGGTTGCAGATTCAATGAGTTGGTATATATAAAGTGCTTAGAATGGTCCTGGCATAGGCTAAACACTATATTATGTAGTGATATAACTAGTACGTATGTTGCTACAGCGTGCTTTTATTATCTCTTTATGACCTTCAAAATACTTGGTGCAGTGCCTGGTACGGGACAGTTCTGTAGTTTTCCTGTTTGTTTTCTTTTATCTTTCCTTCCTTTCCCTTCAGCAAATATTTGTTAGGCAAATAAGATATATACTGGTTTAAATGGAGATGCTCATTTTAATGGCAATGTTGGGTGATTGAATTAACTATATCCATTAGTTAGTTCTTCTCCAGATCTATCCTCTATGCTCCCTGCTTTGCTATGTGGGGAGAAGCTGACATGAATGGATCACATCACCTGCATTCCTTGCTCTCTGGCTTTTAGCTAGTGGAAGGCATCAGAAGGTGATGGGGGTGACTGGGGTATTTCTTCCAGTCATCCCTGCTTTGACACAGCATCTAGGATAGAGTTGTGTCCTTCCTGGACTACAGCTCTGGTTGGGTGGCTCCTCTTTGTTTCTTGCTCTCACTGAACTCTGGTCACTATTTTTTTCCTTTTTTCTGTAAGCTCTAGGGAAAGTAAAGAATTTTTACTGTTGCTGGCTGCTGGGGATATCCGCTGTTTTCCCTTAATTCTGTCCGCAACTCTGTAAGTACTCCCTTTATTCCAGTTTCCTTAGCTGAACCATCAGAAGTGAATTTTCTTTAGTGCTAAGATCTTAACTGATACATCATATATCCTTGGAAATGTCCTTGTAGATCTCCATGGGAGTTGATCAGACTATCTCCAAGTTCCCTTTGGAGAGCTTATAGAACTAGCATTAGAATTCAGAGTAACCTTGATAAACTGCAGAGGCTTTCAGATACAAACAAGATGAATTTCAATCAAGAACAAGTGTAGAGAAGCACATTTGGGAGGAAAAATAAATGATTGAAATGTCAGGTGATAAATGCCTGGCTGTGTGTGAGTACATCAGCAAAAAGACTCAGGGATGAGTAAGCAGTACATGATGTTGCTCAAATTGAGTAAATCTGGGGGATATACACAGTGCATGATTTGTAGGAAGTGCAAGGCAATCCCCCAGAGTACCTTGTCACTGTACAAATCAGACCTGGGTGCTGTGATTTGATTTGGCTCAGTAACTTAAAAGAGAAACTTAAGAGAATAGAGACTCAAAGGCAGATTGGAGATGGAAAATGGCTTATACAAAGGTTAATTTCTTTTTTCTTCTTTCCTCCCTTTGTTAAAAGCCTGTAGGTAAAGAATTAAGGTGCAGTCCTCATTCATATGAAGGAACATCTCAAGTCCCTGTGCCCTGGATATGAACTATGTTGAACAAGTTGCAGCTTGGCTAATTTATGAGTATAACTTTAGACATAGATTGCAATGGTCAGGGATTTGTGTGTCATTAATGGGTTTGTCAGTGGTGATGGTAGGATCTTGAAACATTTTTTCACACTGCCCATTTTTTCAACTATAACAGACTGGACACTGAACAGTGACTGGCAAAGAATAGGTTTTCAATGAATATCTCTAGTGGAATGAGTACCTGACCGAATACGAAAACGGAGCTAAGCCTTTGAATGAACCTAAGGTCAGTATTAAAGAGAAACCCTCAAACATTTGGAGAGAATTGGAGGTAAGAACCTGCAACCTTCTTTTTTTTTTTTTTTAAGATTTTATTTATTTATTCATGAGAGAGAGAGAGAGAGAGAGAGAGGCAGAAACATAGGCAGAGGGAGAAGCAGGCTCTATGCAGGGAGCCCGACGTGGGACTCGATCCTCAAACTGGGATCCTGCCCTGAGCCAAAGGCAGATGCTCAACCACTGAGCCACCCAGGCGTCCCAACCTGCAACCTTCTACTCAGGAAATGATATAAGAGTAAGTTGTATTCTGGAATTCTGCATTTTTAAAGAACAAGCCTCAAGCACAAAATTGCATTAACAGATTCCTCAAGTGTCTGCAAGCAGACCTGTCTTATGGTACATGCCAGAGGAGGGGTTATGTAGAGCCGGACATGGGCAGAAACCTACATGCCTCCTTGGTGGATGACTTGGGGAGGAGTATGTCACTCACAGAGGGACAACCTAGGGCAGTGTCTAGGTGTTTCCCAAATGCTGGTTTCAAAGGAAAATATTCAGCTATTTTAGAGGACCGCTTGAATAGATTTGCTTTATATTTTGATGTTAAACTCTTTCAGTCCTTTTGGGTGGTAAAGGCCTGAATATAGTGCTTATTCCTAAAGCATGTCTTTTAAATTGCTATCTTGGTTTCATGATTGGTTCAAAAGGTGAAATTGCAAAGGTAACAGCATCTAGGGAGGAAATACTGCTAAGTAACAAAGACAACTAGCTCTGAGTCCCAGAACCCCAGCACTAATTAGCTGCCAGTTTCATACAATTCATTTAACTTCTCCAGGTGTGAATTTTCTCAATATTGCCCATTTGAAGAATACATCTGTTCTGAAAGCATTTTTATATACATTGCTGAAATGTAGTAGTGAAGGAAATGGTAGTTCCTTTGACCATCATAACTGCTCTAAGAAGTAGGTAGTGTCAGACTGGTCATGACTTATTTAGACAGGAAGGTCAAGGTTTAGGGATATTAATTAACTTAGTTTAGCAACAGAGCCATATTAGGCCTAGACCGTCTTCTGGAATGTTTTTGTTGTTCAATCTGTTTTCAGCTTTATTTTATGGTAGTATTATTCCTGTGATATATTTGCAAAAGAATGTAAATGTTAATATGTTGTCTGGTAAGGTTTAAAACAAGTAAAATGTAGTAAACACAGGTTATAATCACAGTATCTTCTTGCTAGAATGTTAATTTTTATTATTGAATGAAAGGAAAGTCATGTGATTTTTAAAGTAATGCTCTTCTTTCCCCCCTCTTCCCCACCTCTAAACCTCAGAGCTGTGCTTTCTGGAAAGAACTCAATACATAAGCTCCACAACACATTAGACTCTCAACAAATTAGACCGCACACTTGGAACAGTAAGAATGGGTTTGGTGAGGTGTGCTCATCAAGAGAGGAAAGGAGCACAATTCATTTCTGAATTGGTTATCGAATTCTTCTTGTAAGTGACACGATTGAAACTGCCAATTGGCTTTGCAACCTGCTGAGTCCATATTTCTACATCTGTGAAAGCTCAGCAAATGAGCTCTTCTCAGCAAAGCAAGAGGGTTTCACCAGCAAGAAATTTGATGAGGTGTTGCACCCTGTGGCCAACCATTTCTCAAGAGACCTCTTTCTGTTTCACCCTAATGAATTCCTTTATGATTGACAGGCAGCTTTACTCATTACTTAGATTTTCCTTCATGTTATCTCCTTAGCAAATCTGGTCACCACAATACTTTTTAAAAACACAGTCACATTACTATTATGGAATCATTCAACACTAGGGCCTGAAGTCATTCAGCTAAAGTCCCTTCTCTCATTCTGTTTTCCTATGTTGAACCTTTGTCAGGTAAACCCAACCATCCTCTTCATTTCTGTTGAAATAATCCATCAGGAAGTTCACTTAGTGCTATTCATAATCTTAGCCTCCCTACACTACAAAATGATGACTTCAATGAGAAGATGTTATACTAAAAACTATGATAACAAAGATATTAATTTCCTTTGAGCAGGAAGATTAGTCTTGTCATTTTTAGCGTTTGGAGATGAACAGAAGCATTATCCCGTATTCCATAAAGGTAAGGCATTATGCAAAGGTCTATCAATGTTTCAGTAATAAAGAATAGGAGCTCATCCACTTAGACTCAGTTTTGGGGTAGTCTTTTACTCTTTTGGTAACTACATCTTTCATAAAGATGTTCTGAGGAATAAAATGTATTTAATAGTTGTGTAGAGGGCAAAGAATATCAAGAAAAAATGTTATATGCTTAATTTTTTGGTTGTCTGGGTGTTTTCCTTCCTTCCAGACATTAAAAGTCTGTTTCAAAGACACACTTCTAATAACAGAACAGCTACAGCTACATGAATAAACACATTGTCCATCTAAGAAAACACCATTCAGACTGCTGAAAACAGAGCCAAGTTAAACAATAGGTGCATAGAACCAATAGAGTGGCATTTTGCCACTTACTGAATTACAAGAAACAGATGTGAGTTTTTTTTTTTAAAAGGGATGCATAGCTTGAACTTGGCCCATTTGTCAAGAATTAGCAAAAGGATTTCAGATTCAGGATTCAGAGAAAAGTCATGGATTCCTTTGTGTGTGCACGTGCATTTGATGATCCATCGTATGGTTTTATGGCTTTTCTCATTCAAAGATCCATGTATAATTGGAGATACTTCATGCTTTTGCTAGGCTAGGGTTGGGAAAATGAGGAATTTGTTTGGTACCACTTATTGCCACCATATTATCTATAATATTATTAACCACACATAGAATTTACTGGTCATTTTCTTACAACATAGTAGGGTGGGAGTCTGTTGGTCCTAACAAGAATTTCTAACTGGGAATTATAGCCTCCTTGCCATAAAAATCTACTGCTATCATAACCCCTGGTAGTCTGTTTAGCTTTAAGTCTCAGTATAAGAGAAGAAGGTAGAGAGAGAAGGGAAGAGATGAGCACTGGTTAGTTTTACTGAGATTTAGCCATGCATTGAGATTTCCTGGAACAGCTTCTACCAGCAAAGCTACACTTGAAAAGTCTTCAGCCACCTTCTCATTGATTATGCATCTAGTCGAAGAGCCTCAAATGGTCTCTGTCCAGCTGCAGAGTCAGCATTTTCTCCTGTTGCTGGTAGGTTGGCAGATAGGACTTTCTCAGACTGAGAATGGGGGGATGACTTCTGGGTCAATGGGGGTAAGCTTACATTCGATTGTTATACCTATGAATTTCCTGTTGACTGATAAAGAAACAGTAAGTGAAATGGTGATCATAAAGGCTGCTCTGTCCAAGAAACTTCAGGGAAAATGATGGTGAACTCATAACACTAAGAGAAGACTGACAAAGAACATGTAATTAACCTACAGGTTCTAGACCAATCATGATTATATCCATTGAAAATGGCATTTCTGGGCAGCCCCGGTGGCTCAGCAGTTTAGCGCCACCTTCAGTCCAGAGCCTGATCCTGGAGACCAGGGATCGAGTCCCATGTCAGGCTCCCTGCTTGGAGCCTGCTTCTCCCTCTGCCTGTGTCTCTGCCTCTCTCTCTCTCTGTTTCTCTCATGAATAAATAAAGGAAATCTTTAAAAAAAAAAAAAAAAGGAAAATGGCATTTCTGTAATACTGGCGAGTGATATTTTTATATTTGTGTGTGTTTAAGAAAAACTCATGAGAGTCTTCAGGGATAAAGATTTATAAATATTTAGTACTAGCTATGAACCAAAATGGTTTTAAATACTTGACATTGAATTATTTAATTTTCATATGATGAGGTAGGAACTTTTATTACCTTCACTTGTAAGATCAGAATTGGAGCAGTGGCATCACAGAGACACCTAAGATCTGTGTGATTGCGTGGGCATTAAGGGAAAAAGGACTATTTCAGAGACGGGGCAACTAATTTCAAATGACCTAACTAAGCTTGTGGAAGAGAATCTACACTAGGTAGTCTGAGGGCATTCCTATCCTTGTCCCAAAGTCAGAACCTATTTCTGATTTGTTAGATAAACTTGGATCCGTGACTTCTTTTCTTGTTGCTGTCTTTGAAATTTAGAGGCAGGAGGTTCTTGTTGGTCATTTAGCTTCTGCACAACTTTTTCTTTGCATTCTTCTAGGAGTGGAGTGGAGAGTCAAAACTGATTGCACTGCTTCATTCTTTTTGCTTTGGGTTTAATGTACACAGAAACCAGTAAAATCATCTGTGCAGGGAGCTAAATACAGCTAGGACTTAAAACTTCAGTAAGAAAGACAACCTCATTAGGATTGATACTGAACTAAGACCTAGCATCACAACCCGGCCATTTGTGATTGAGTATTAAAATCATGTCTCTTTCCTTTTTTCTTTCTTTATACTTCATGTTCCAAGCCCCATTAAAAAACATGTATTCTAAAATAAAGAAAGCAACAAAACAGAATTTGTGAGTAGTGAGTTGGTTCTTTGAGGCAGTGACTGTTAAATATTTGAAATGTGAAATCATGTCACTTTCAGATAAGAAGAGATGTAGAAGCTGTCATTTGAAAGTGGGTCTTAGCCAGGAGAAGAGAACCCTCTGCAGCAACAGACAATCCAAACGGCTGCCATTCAGAAGGTGTCTGATGCCTTTCCTAGGGTTTATCCTGAACTTCCAGTAGGGAGGTGGTTATTATTCAGCTATTGTTTAAAATACAACAATAATTGTATAAAAAAGGAGAAACTCAGGAGTACTTTTAGCACTATGAACTATAATGCAAAAAATAATGAAGACCTAGTACTCTTGAAAAGCAATTTTCAAATTCGGTTAACACCTGGGCATGCCTTGTTATAACACAGCTACCAAGGGTGAACTTCTCATTTCAAAATACAGCATCCCAGATTTCGCAGTGGTCCTAAAGTGTCAAAACTATTAATGCTTTTAGTTCCTGTAAAACCACATATATCAACTGTCTGCCTTCCAGGTCAGCTCTCTGGTGAAAATGATTGAATTCTTGCAGGCTAGATCTTTGGGATAATCTGAGGAAATGAATCTGGAAAAAGTATTATTAATGGCCTACTCTTAGATCACATTTTACTGATTTGAATGGTTTTCTTTCTTTCTGTATTCAAATTAGCACAATAAGATAAAAGAAGGGAGTTGTGTCAGTGCTTCATTAAGTATGCTGGACATTTAGACAACTAGCTAGCTAGCAAGAAATATTCATAGAATCTCCTGTATGCCATGCATCACTCTAGGTCCTTCAAGGATGTCTAATTCACAAGAAATACGTCATGAGTAATCATTGAACTCCCCAGTATTTTGGTAAATTCCTACTGGAGATGCTTGTACATGGCAATACAACACAACACCCTATGGATGTAGAGCAGCTATGAATCTTAGGGAGGGATAATGTATATTTCACTTCATTTTCTTCATTTTAGTAACTCAATTTCAGATTTTGATTTATGACTACAAGCTTCATTCTGCTAGGCTAGTGGAAAGAAATATTAACCTCAGTCCTTCCTGGGGTTTCCCCATCTCTCCCCAGGATTGTGTCACACTTTTGGATCTTGTAATGTTAAGACACTGGGGTAAGCTGTCATCAGGTTCTCCCACATCTGTCCAATTCCATTGCTTCTGTCTTCTTCACCCTTTAGGAAGAGTGGCTCCCAGCCATCCCTATGCTCAGCCTGGAGTAGGGGTATCTTGGGTGAGGCTGTCTCTGGTCCCTTTGGCCTGTGTGCACTCTATAGTCATTCCCTTTCTTTTTTTTATTTCTATAAATTTATTTTTTATTGGTGTTCAATTTGCCAACATATAGAATAACACCCAGGGCTCATCCCGTCAAGTGCCCACCCCAGTGCCCATCACCCAGTCACCCCCACCCCCCACCCACCTCCCCTTCCACCACCCCTAGTTCGTTTCCCAGAGTTAGGAGTCTCTCATGTTCTGTCTCCCTTTCTGATATTTCCCACTCATTTTTTCTCCTTTCCCCTTTATTCCCTTTCACTATTTTTTATATTCCCCAAATGAATGAGACCATATAATGTTTGTCCTTCTCCGATTGACTTACTTCACTCAGCATAATACCCTCCAGTTCCATCCATGTCGAAGCAAATGGTGGGTATTTGTCGTTTCTAATGGCTGAGGAATATTCCGTTGTATACATAGACCACATCTTCTTTATCCATTCATCTTTCGATGGACCCCGAGGCTCCTTCCACAGTTTGGCTATTGTGGACGTTCCCTTTCTTCTCTGCTGTCTTGCTGCTTTCCAGGTGGTGGCACCAGGGAGTGAAGTATTAGGTACCCACTACCACCGCCCCCCCACCCCCACCTACCTCTTTCTCCCCCTGACCCCTGGGGGAGTCTCTTAGGGTTGGGGGAAATCCTCTGTTCAGGCTCTTTTTTAAGCCTCTTTTTCCCTGAGGTCTTTTGTTAGAAAAAGGCAGAAAGACTAATGGGAGTAGTTCTGCCTTTTTCTCTGACACGTTCCAATTGTTTAGGATTGGATGGTTCCAAAAAAATAGTGGGCAATAATCAAATCGCCTGTGGGATAACTGGGAAAGTAGGATACCTTTTGGGAGGAAATGGATACAGTTAGAAAGAAGAGAGATAACATTTTTCTAAAGTCATTTCTCCTCCTACTTAGTGAAGATAGCACTGATACTCTGAGTCAGTTGTTCTAAGAAAGATGGTTGGAGATCATACAGTTTTATCATTCAATTTTCTAAAGGATGGAACGTTTATAACATTTTCCCCAAATTGTCTAATCTATATTTAGTTCTATGACAAGAATGGAACTAAACCCAAGCCTTTGGGGTCCTTGTTTTTTGTGTTCTCCAGAACATTCTTATATATCACAAAAATTAGTTTATTCTAAGGAGAAGAACAAACTGAAAAAGCACATCTTTATCAATGCCAATACAACACTATTTTTGTGGGTTTCAAGACAAAACTCTTTGCCAATATAACTAACTGTTCCTGGCAGTTTATTTCCAGGAACTGAAGATGTCATCTAAGGACTTGGATTGCACACAGTGAATCACCATTATGTTCTCAGGCTCAGAAGTCCAGGCCAGCTGCATGGCCAGATGGCTCACTGGTCCCAGTGGGCCTATCCTGTTGGCCTGAGAACTAGAAGCAGAACTGAGAGGGAGAGGGAGAAGGAGAGAGAGAGAGAGAGAGAAATTGTAGCCAGTGGCTGCTGCAGCTCCAGCTGTTGATATGATTCCAGATATGAACACAATGATGATCTGGCTGCCAAAAGAATAACACATATTCTGGCCAGAAAGAGAACTGCCAAGGATCTGATGATTTGCTTCAATAAATGTGTTGTGTCACAAGCATCCAGAAGACAAGTGAAGCTCAGTTGAATTCTTTCTTCAGTATTATTCAAAGGGATGCATTTTGTGATTTTTGTTGACTTTGTTATTCAAAGTATGGTTCATGGTCCAGCAGCATTGGTGTCACTTAGTGTTAGGAATGCAGAATGATCGGCTCCAACCCAACTGCAAACCCAGGGATGCAGATTATGCATTTTCAACAAGATCCCCTGGTGATTTACGTGCACTTTAGGATTGAGAAGCTTTGGAGGCAAATTAAGTCAGATTGTAGTACTGGGTCAATAGGATTGGGTAGCAAACTTGGCTGTGGACAGCATTGAGGGATGCAAGGAAAACCAGATTGAGAGAGGGGACCTGGTTCTAGACCCAGTTCTGCCACTTTCCTCAGTGTGATCCTGGAGAAATAACTCCCTTTCCTTAGGCATTGATTTCCTCTTCTATAAAATGGAAGAATAACATCTGACTTGTTTACTCGAGGATTATGGTAAAGATGAAATTAGATAATGCACCAAGAAAATGATCTGTAGAGTAGAATGCACTTTTCACACGCAAAAGGATGAAAATTGTTATACTTGTTCAGATATACTTAAAATGGAATTTGGGCTTTTTTGACTTTTGAAATGAGTCATAGCACGTTTAAGTCAATTATGATGAAAACATACATGACCAGCAAGAGCAGCCCGTGAATCAAGGAAACATACCCTCTGAACCATGTTCCTCAGATGAAATAGAATTCTGACTCATAAAAATGGATATAGTTAAGGTACTGTTTATGAAGTTAGCAGTGGTTCTTGGGCTCAAGCTGTTCATTACAACCACCTGGGGGATCTTTTAAAAACTATTGTTGCTTGGATTCCAACTCAGACCAATTGAATCAGAACCACCAGGGCTGGGACGCAGGCATTATATTTTAAAAGCTGTCCAGGTGATTCTAATGTGTAGCCAGAGTTCAGAACCACAGATGAAGTGCTCATTAGAACAAGTTGCTCTGTGCAATTGAACATTCTTGTCATGGCCAACTGTGGAATAAAACTAGGACAGGGAAATAGTTCTGTATTTCCTCCTCATGTCTCCAGAATCCCTCTTACAGGAATTCATTTTAAAATGTGAACTTGGAGAACTGAGAAAGAAGCCAGTGACCTCATTTTACAGCACCAGCAACTCTGAACATAAGACGTTGTTTGGGTTGTCTGCTATCATGTGATATGGCCCAGGTGGGGCATCACAGTTCTGGTTTATTAGGCTTTTATCAATGAGACCAGTCAACAGAGGGATGCTGAGAACTAAGGAATGGGCATCTGGACCAGAGGAAGCCCAGGAAAAAGGAAAATCTGGTTAGGAAAGGACTGAGGAATATGAGCCAGGAAAGAAGACTCACTTAAAGATTACCCAGCATTATTTGGGATGGCACAGTAAGTTACTTTGAAGCCAAGTAAACCTTCTGAGGCCTTGTGTCTCTGCTCTGGGTCACCAAGGACATAGACTGTTTTGCAGAGTTCTTATTTTTTTCACCCTAGGGACCTTTTCTGACTAGAGTTTTAGCTTAGCTGAGGATGTGATTGGCCTTTTTCACACCATTCCCAAGGAATGTGGTCAGAAAGCCTCCATCTTTTTAGTATAAGCCAGTTCCTTAACATGGAAGTGGTACTCCAAGAGGAGAAACCACAGCATAATGGTTGGATGGTCTCTATCACCTAAGACTCTTTGTCTTCTTTAGCATGAGACGTAGTGACATTGGCTATGTGAAGCGTCATTCCTTGTCTTACGTGTACACAAACAGATTTGCTTCAGTTTCCTTTTCCCCAGTCTTTGCCTATCCCTCCAAATACCCAATGAGTCCAAGATCTACTTGGTCATCCTTCGTCAATTAGCATTAACTTGTCTTTCTTGCAGAGGACCTCATTGCTTCACCCAACATCTGAACCATGCTGGTCAAGAATCAGATACTTCATCTTTCCCCTTTCACAACTGGTGCTGGCTCATGGCACCAAAAACAGTAGTCTTAGACCACGCAAAGCAGAAGTAGCAATACATCTTTTCCTGCTAAGGGTTATTAATTCAGCCTCTCCCACAGATCTTTTCTTATGGGAGTATCTGCCACTGGCTATTGTATGAAAACCAACAAGAATTGAGAGAAACATTTCATTTAAAGTCATCTTCAATGGAGCACATTTATTAATAAAGCAAAAAAAGAGGTATAGTTTATTTTTTTCTGTACCATTTACCTAGAAAAAAAGAAAAAAAATTGATAGATAAGCATCTATCTTGAGGGTTGTTTTAAAATGTAAAATATCATTAGTACTAGATTGCATATTACCTGTTAATATTTTTGATACTTTACTAATGTCTGGCACTTTCTTAGTAACTAGATTTAAAAAGTGTAGAGAAAAGAATGAGACAAATGTCTTTTTAAGTTTCCTCTATTTTTTCTTCTTGTCCTTTCCCCTTTCTCAATTTTGAGGAAATGTATGATGGTAACCAGAAAGGACAAACCATCTAAAGTCAGAAGAACAGCCTTACTTTGCAGCCAGGCTTATAAATTAATGAGACTTTGACTTAATTCTGAGTCCCACTTTCTGGTCTTATTTAAAAGACAGAGAAGATAGTTGTACCTACCACCCAATGTGATTGCGAGTTTTCAAGGTAGTAATGTCTTTGGCCTTGTCAGTAGTAATTTGTGTTTAAGCAATCACAACACAAGTGATTTTTTTCCCCCCTTATTTATAATTTATGCAATCATGTCTCCAAATACCAGAGCATTTAATTATTATTTTAAAACCCCACAAACCTTTATTCCCTGAGATTAAAATATGTAATATACCCATTTTAATGTAATCATATTGCCTGGAAGACCATTGGCCAAGATTCCTGACTCCATGCTTACTTCCTTTACTATTGTCTTCCCATGGCGTAGGGTCTGCAGTTTGCTCCTGCTGGTCTCCGAAGCTGTGTGCCAGTTACTGTGGTAGTGAGACTGCTCTGCAGAGGTGCATCCAGAGAGGCCAACTCTACTAAGCTGAGACTAATTCAGTTCCTGGACAATAGCCTAGACAGTAAACAGATATTGGGTATTTCTACCTCTGTCTCTTTCATTGAACTTATAGCCCAGTTCCAAATAGCTGCTTCCAGTCTTTCACTCCTTGCCACAATTCTGAAGGATGTCAGGCAACAAGACGCCATTTCTGGGGCCTCGAGAATCAAATGCCCTCTTTCTCTCTCTCTCTCTCTTTTTTTTTTTTTTTTTTTTTATTTGTCAGAAGGTAGAGAGATGAATTCTTAGGTAGGTGGGGGTGGTCACATGCACCCTTTGGGGAGGTTTCCAGGTACATTATTTGGTAGGAAGAAGGTTGTCAGCCTAGAAGGGTGTAACCAGATTTGATCTCCAAAGTGTGGTAATTAACCAACCTCTCTTTAATTTTTTAAAAACAGGATATGTTGCTCAGGTGTGTTACATTTGTGGTCTTACTGGGTGTTCTTAACATCGGTACTGGCACAAGCCATAGAAATAATGGCCAAGCCTCCTTCCTGTCTCTCGTTGGACTGTAGGCTACATAAGCCATTTGATGGCCTAAAAATTCACTAAAGATGCAGTCCAGGCAATGCGTTCCAAAATGTACTTTTCCTAAAAATAATCCCTGTTCATCACACAAAAGTTTCAGAGGAAATTGTATTTAAGGCCATGCATAGAACCTTCATTTTCATGAGGCCTCTCTTGATTTCTTTAGTCAGTTCCTCATCAGTCTTTCACTTCCCATTAGAAAGTGCTGACATTACTTCTAACCTTTTGCAAACTTACTACTCTATGCGACTTCTGTAGAGCTCCTTATTTTTTCTTCCTGTTATTTTGATTTTTGAACATTTACAAGGTGTTAGGTGTCAACACCAATTAACCCCAACTATAGGCCTTTAGTCTTTTCATAGTGGGGCTCCAAGATCTTTATTACAGCCATGAACAGAGAGCTCTGTGGTTTGCCAAAATTCCAATCATTAAGTAAGAGCTCCTCTTACACTCTATTTTCTATTATGGGTTTTCCCCCCTTTTTGCTCTACTACATTTGGGAGCACAAGACTTTGGGGAAATGAAAAATGGCTCCTTTTCACCAAAACTTGGGGGCTCTCATTTTCAAGAAAGACCAGAAAACTTGGTGTTATTCTCATAAGACTCTCTGCCTTCCCAGAATCCTCGTTATGATTTAAGAGTAAATTTCTCTAAGCCATAGCTTACCTTTTTCTTCTTTTTCCCATTTCATTCTTAAATGTCAGGATTTACATCTCAAATTCTACTGTAAATGAGATTATTATTTTAGCTCTAGTTTATCCACCTTCTTATCCAACTCCAAAAGAATAGGGTCAGGAAGGAGGTCTTCATACATTTTCTTTCCCTGGTACCACAGTCCTCCATAGCTTCTAGGCCAGAGGCAGTTGTCAAATGTGGATATGTTGGGGTCCACATGGGTACGTCTGCCTTCCTTTAACCCAGACCCAGAAATCTCACATATTTGGTCAAATATTATTCAGGTATGTCTGTGAGGTTGTTTCTAGATGAGACTAACATTTAAATTGGTAAACTAAGAAAAGATTGGCCTCCCTAATGTGAGACCTTTTCAATCAGTTAAAGACCTGAATAGAACAAAAAGCTGATCCTTCTACCGGTAAGAAGGAACTTTTCTTTCCTGATTGCCTTCAAACTGGAACATTGATTTTTTCTTGCCTGCATTTGAAATGTAACACTGGATCTTCTTTTGTTTCAAGCCTGCCAGTATTCAGACTGGAACTTTACAGTGACTATTCTGGGTCTCCAGTTACCTGACTACTTGTCAGTATCCATAATGGAGTAAACCAATTCTTTATAATCTCTCTCTCTCTTTCTCAATCTCTTCCTCTCTCAATCTCCCTCCCCCCATTTATCTCTTATCCTATTGGTTATATTTCCTTGCAGAACACAGACCAATACACAAATGTAGTGATTTTATGCCTGGATATAATAAAATCTCTTGATATTCAAAGGAAAATCTTGATTTCTAGGTTTTCATGTAAGTATTGTTAGAGACTTTGTTTTCTAGTATATAGACCTTGAATCATGTGCATATAGACTTGAATTCAAGACCTGCTTCTAATCTCATCTCTGTCATCAAGTAGTTGTGAGATTAGGGACAAGTTACTTCTCTCTGGGTTCCATTTTCTCATCCATTGTATGAAGAAATTATACCATATTATCCTTACTGTCTCTTTCACCTCTAGAATCCTATGGTTTTCAAAACTAAAGTAATTAATACTCATTCAAATCATCTTTATAACTTAAAATGTGAGAGGGGGTTGAAGAGGATAAAGAGAAGGACAGGGTATCTAGGGATCTGGAGAAACATCTGCCATCTTATTTCTTCAAGTATTCTCTTTATTGCTCCTTTCATCTACTCTGAACTCATCACTATCTGGATCAGTTGGAATTTGGGCTTTGAGTATAGGTAATTGGAAATGCTGTAACAGATTGGCTTAAACAGTGACAAAATTTATTATTATCCTACATAGCAGAAAGATCAGAGGCAGGATGGGCTCCAGACCCAGTGCAGTTAAGGATCTGGTTTCACTTCCCTGTGGCCTTCTGGTTCTCCCTTTTCTGTGTTGACTTATATGGCAAGATGGCTACAGTAGTTATTTGAGGGCAGTAGAGATGAGGAAACTTCTCGCAAGAGCCCCCAACAGATTTTCCCCTGTATCTCATTGGCTAGGTTTGGCCATGCTCTCTTCTAAAGCAAGAGGAATGAAGTTGTTATGATAGGCTAGATAGGGGGTTGGCGAACTATAGCTTGTGGGTTATATCCAGGCTGTGGCCTATTTTTATATGGCCCATGATCTAAAAAAGGTTTTGTACATTTTAGAAGGGTTACAAAAACAAAGAAGAATATGCAATAGGAACATATATAGCTGAAAACCATAAAATATTTACTATCTGGCCCTTTAAAGTGAAAGTTTGCGAACCCCTAGCTTAGATGAATCAGGATCTACCTCTAGAGCTGAGAATAGGGTCAGTTGTCCTCTGAGTTACATGAAAGGGAAGTTGGATATCTGAACAAAATTGAGTCCTGTTATAGGAAGAGAGAAATGGATGTTGGTTGTGTGGGCAGCCAACTGGGTCTGCAAACACCACCTCTTCTCAGCCTCTTCATTTGTCTCAGATGTGGGAGGTAGGTCTACACTGCCAAACTGAAGTACTGGCAATGATCTGCCAAATACAAACTCTGAATATACCATTTCTTCCCAGATGGGAAGTGTTTTCTGTCCTGAATGTTCCACTTTCTCTGTTTTTAAACAGATTTCCATGTAATGGTCAGCTCTTGTTTTTCCTGGTGGAGATCTTGAACAGACTATTTTCAGAACATAGATGCAGACATACTCTCCTAGCCACACACTCACTCACACATGTAAGCTGACACATGGACATAAAAAGAGATACCCACCCCGAGCCACTCAGAACATTCAATGAAACTTCAGGAAGTTAAATTTGTATACACTATTATTAGGGCTTTTAAAGGGAAAGGCTAATTGTAGTTCCTGGTTCAGTTTTGGGTAAGCACAGATTGTATTAGGATTAACTGAACCTGCATTTAACTGATACTTTTCTTTTTCTTTAATTAATTTATTTGAGAGAGAGAGCAAGAATGGGGGGGGGGCAGGTAGAGGGAGAGAGAGAATCTCAAGCGGACTCCCTGCTGAGCTTAGAGCCCAGTGTGAGGCTCCATCTCATGACCCTGAGTTCATGACCACAGCCAAAACCAGGAGCCAGAGCTCAACTGACTGAGCCACCTGGGAATCCCTAACTGATAATATTTCTAATTAGACACATGTGCTCTTTTCTGAGTCCCCTAGTATCCCACTGAGTGTAATCAGTTGTTAAATATATCCATAAGCTAAAGAAGACCCTGTAAACACCCTTTGAGAGTGCTGGTGTTTGAACATTGTTTATGACCCTAACAGAGCTTGTACTGGGGATTAGAATTCACAGACATGAAGAGCTGAATACTAATAAGCATTCATTTTCTTTAAGCCTGTTATTGACTTTGGCATATCATTCCATATTCTGCAGTTCTATAAATTCTTAAAACCAAGTGAGGACACTGTCATCACAGCCTCTGCAAAGCTGGCCAAGAATAGTGAGAGTGAAGCACAGCCTGGCTATGCCACCAGAAATTCATAGCTGAAATTTATTCTGCATATGCTTGGCATGCTGAGCAAGGATATGGTTTTCCTTGCCCTCTACTAATACTTTCAAGGGGAAAGTAAATAGTAAAGTACTTTAAAATGATTATTCATAAAGCAAAGCACCTTCCAGTTATTTGTTTATTCATTAAACAATATTTATCTACTGTACTGATATATGGTAGTTCCAGTTCTAGGCTCTGTTGATGCGGCAGGAAAGAAGTAGAGAAGGATTCCTACCCTCATAAGGCTTATATACTAGCAGTCTGGAAGTAAAGTTTTGAAGTTGCAGTATCTATATGATATTTAAAATATGAGACTGGATAAGATCACCAAGGAATGAATGTAGATAGGAAAGATATTTGCAGTGACTGAGGCAAACTAGCAACACATGGTAGGGTAGATGAAGAAGACACTGAGAAAGAGCAGCTTGTCAGATGGAGAAAAGCCAGGAGAGTTAGCTATTATGTAAACTAAGTGGAATGTTTCAAAGAGGAGAAAATACACAGATGCATCAGATGCTGACAGGTTGAGTACAATGAGGGCTGAGAATTAACCGTAGAATTTCATTACATGGAAGTTATTGTTGATCTGGTAAAAGCAGTTTTGGTGGAAGGGTGGGGAGAAAATATTTGACTGAAGTGTGTTCAAGAAAGAGTGAAAAGAGAACTAAATAGCCAGATGGGGGTGTTGGAGGGAAAGCTTTATAAAAGCATGTTCTATAAAGGATGTATTATTTATCTAGTCTTTTGCTCTTTTTTTTTTTTTTGCAATACCAAAATCATGACCATAATTGAAACATGTAGGCTGCTAGATAAAAATATTAACTTTCAACAATTCTCAAAGTTTTTTTTTTTTTTTTTATCTTGGAATTTTAGGCAAGGGTTGTATTAGGATACTAATTTGGCTGCTATACTAAAGGCCAAAATAGTAATGGAACAAGATAGAAACATTTCTCTCTTACTTAATGGTCTGAGTGAAAAGAGTCAATGATTTTGGGGATCTGGGATCCCTCTTTCTCTGCCATGCTGGACTCCTGGCTTCCATCTTGTGGTCTGTAATGGCTACTGTCAATTCTACCATGACTTCTACGTTCCAATAAGTAGGAATTAGGGAAGAGAGAAGAGTATATTGTTATTTATCTTTTTAAGGTATGACTTGTAAGTTGCACATCACCTTTCCTCACTTCCTGTTGGCCAGAATCAGTTACATTCCATGCCTATGTGCAAGGATGGCTGAGAAAGGTAGGCTTTAGTTGTGTAATTATGTGCACAGATAAATCTTTCTATTACTAAAAAAAAAAAGAAAAAAGATGTGTGTGTGGTGGTGATGGTAGTGGGGCAAAGACTGATTGAAAACAACTGAACCATGACTATAGAATGAAAACTTTATATTTTTTTCCTATATAGTTAACTTGAGCATAATTATATTTGATAAGTAATGAATAGTTTACAGTAGGGTTTTAATATTAAACTTCAATTTTCCCCATTAGGAATTAGCTATCAGGTCATGCTGCTCATTTTCTGTGCTACAACAGTTATTTTCTTATGTCAAGTTTTCATCTTATATTTCAACTTATAAGATGAAACTTATAAGTTTCATCTTTTGTATAAAATTCTTGTTTTCTGAAAATATATCTTTTTGTAGTATAGTCTACAAAATTCCTTCTGTTATTTAATAAGGCACAACTTCTCTATTTTTCTATCTTGAGATCTTTGTTACTTCTGACCATTGTTTCTTACTTCAGTATCTTCCTAAAGAACACTTCTTAACTCATTTTATGACGTAATATTACCCTAATACCAAAACCAGACAAAGATATCACAAGAAAAGACTACAGATAATATCTCCTAAAATAGATACAAAATTCTCCAACAAAATATTGGCAAACAGAATCTACCAGTATATAAGAAAGATTATACACCAGAACTAAGTGGAATTTGTCCCAAGAATGCAAAATTGGTTCAATATACAAAAATCTATCAATGTAATGCACCATATTAATGGAATGAAAGATGGTCTCAGTAGATGCAGAAGAGGCATTTGACAAAAATCTAATGTTCTTTAATAATACAAACATCCAACAAAGTAGTATCAAAAGAGAACCTACTCAATGTGATCTATGAAAAATCCTAGCTAACATGATACTTAATAGTGAAAGATACTTAATAGTGAAAGACTTTTCTCTTCAGAACAGGAACAAGACAAGGAAGTCTTTTCTTGACACTTCTAATTAACATTGTTCTAGAGGTTTTAGTCAGGGAAATTAAGCAAGAAAGGGAAATAAAAGCACCCAGATTGGGAAGGAAGAAACAAAACATTCTCATTTGTATGTGACATGATCATATATACAGAAAAACCTAAAGAATCCACAAAAAAACCTATTAGCACTAATACATAAATTCATATATGAGAATGGGTTGAATGTACTCAAAGCATGATGAAGGTTAGGAAGTTTGCTTATTTGGAAGAAACAATTACTTGCTGATGGGGGTTCAAACTAAGAAGACTCTGCAGATACACATACCAGGGTACTTCCTATAGCACTATGAAACCACCCTGTGCTTGCAGCATCTTGGGCTCTTCTGTTCAATTTCATGCTCTCAATAGAGTCATCTAGTGGTTTTCAAATGCCAGACCTACAAGGAAGAATGTTTTTCTTTGACAAAGTTTCACTTGTCTGTAGGGAGATGAGAAAAACACAATTGATGTAGTATACTTTTAATTCCATTTAAAGAACTGTCATTATTTTGAGAATGTATTCTTCCTAACATTGTAGTATCCAACATATTTTTTTTGTATGACTTTGTCATGGTAGTTTACACTAGGATCTTTGTTGTTTTAAAATTTTATTGACTTAATGTCATTACTTGGCAAAGTGAAAAGATAAAGTCCTCCATGGATTTATTTTTGAAAATTTACTTTGTGAAACTCAAGAGTCTGGGAACCACAGGTGGAAGCTATATTAGCTTAGCTGTGTTTACTATATTCTCAGGGCTGCATGACAACTATATTTTTGTCTTTTCTGGATAGCTCTTCCTTTTTCTCTTCCTCTTTTTAGTTAATCTAATATGGTTGTATTGTCAACTATTTTGTCTGTTATGAACTAGAAAATTGTTGGGGATGAGGGAAGAATGACAAAATAACTTGCAGAATTTGAGATTGCTTAACTTGGAGCCTTAATATTATTCCTCAGAGATAGAGAAGTTGTAATGCAGAGGGCATGGACCTTAAATATTTTTGGACATTAAAATAGGAAGAATTGGGTTAAAACTGTTGATCACATAGTTGAGCAATCTGAAGGAATTCATGAAATGGGGCCATCATTAATCTTGGAACAGCCTACCAAGATACAGCCTGGAGTTTATATCCTTTTGGAATGCTGGTCATGTGAGTTCACATCTGCCCAAGTCTCAGACACTGAAGAGGCCTGGTAACCCCTAGAGAATCATTCCAGCTATTTGATTGCAAAATATTCTGATGACCTATGTAAAATTCCTATATGATTTTTACATTATAAAATGTATGACTTTCCATCATAAGGAATTTTCCAAGCTCTTTAGGAAAGGTCTAGAAATCAGCACTGACCCCTGAGCTTAAGAAATGTGCTTTGACCAATGAAGTGACAAAAACAAAACAAAAAAAAGTATTCATAGTTTGAACTATTTCATTTTTAATGTTCTACTGACTTCAGTTATTTCATGATTATCTTATTCATAAAGATAAAAGCTGGTAAACCTGTGGGAAAGCCAACAAATTTTTGGAGGGCCTGAATTTTTTTTCCCTTGTCTTCAGTGTAGTGAAATAAATATTGGCATCTAAAATGTTATATATTTTTTCAACATTGGACTTAGAATCATAGCAAGGCGCTCTGAATGGCACCTTGTTTTGCATTTTTTTTAAGCTAAAAACCTGTTCTTAAACTTTCTATTCATGCTAGTAAAGGATTGAAGGCCCACAGGGGTTAACCATCTTGCTTAAAGTAAGGCAATTAGATTTAGAAGCCAGATTTCCTGAATCTTAGCTTACTTTTTTCCACAGCATCAAATTGTCTTCCTCAGGATTTCTGCTCTGGAAAGTAGACAGTATAGAGAAAGATTTAAGCAGGGTGAGAGAAATTATGGCCCACCTCTGACAGGCTTTTCATTTTTGATGATTTATTTTGCAGAAAGTGAGCTCTGGCACTGTACATTTCAACAAATGGAGTTATTTGATCAAACCTGTGTTCATAAAACTGAAGTGTTGGAGCCTGGGGGACTTCGGAGATTGTCTAATTGAGGAGATTCCAAATGATTCAAAGCTGTAGAACTCTTTCTTCAATAAAGCCTTCCATAAAAACCCACTAAAAGCAATTATAAGTGAAGCTTATCTCACTGAGGTAGGG